>NW_026947771.1:0-197000 GCF_034190915.1 Cavia porcellus | reverse complement strand
GGTGGTGTGAATCGGAGGGTCTGAATTAGGATAGGCAGTGAGTGGCAATGTAGGATGGAGAAAAGTACCGCGGGGTGGTCAGCATGGGAAGGTCAGGGAACATGCAGTGGCCATGTAGGTTAGGTTTCTGTAAAACATCGCGGGGTGGTGCGCATTGTATGGGTGTGTGTTGCATTACATTCACTAGTAGGAGTGAGAAAAACATCACGGGGTGGTGCGCATTGTATGGGTGTGTGTTACATTACATTCACTAGTAGGAGTGAGAAAAACATCACGGGGTGGTGTGAATCAGAGGGTCTGAATTAGGATAGGCAGTGAGTGGCAATGTAGGATGGAGAAAATCACCGCGGGGTGGTCAGCATGGGGATGTCAGGGAACATGCAGTGGCAATGTAGGATAGGTTTCTGAAAAACATCGCGGGGTGGTGCGCATTGTGTGGGTGTGTGTTACATTACATTCACTAGTAGGAGTGAGAAAAACATCACGGGTGGTGCGCATTGTATGGGTGTGTGTTACATTACATTCACTATTAGGAGTGAGAAAAACATCACGGGTTGGTGTGAATCAGAGAGTCTGAATTAGGATAGGCAGTGAGTGGCAATGTAGGATGGAGAAAAGCACCGCGGGGTGGTCAGCATGGGGAGATCAGGGAACATGCAGTGGCAATGTAGGATAGGTTTATGAAAAACATCACGGGGTGGTGCGCATTGTATGCGTGTGTGTTACATTACATTCACTAGTAGGAGTGAGAAAAACATCACGGGGTGGTGCGCATTGTATGGGTGTGTGTTACATTACATTCACTAGTAGGAGTGAAAAAAACATCACGGGGTGGTGTGAATCGGAGGGTCTGAATTAGCGTAGACAGTGAGTGACAATGTAGAATGGAGAAAAGCACCGCAGTGTGGTCAGCATGGGGAGGTCAGGGAACATGCAGTGGCCATGTAGGATAGGTTTCTGAAAAACATCGCGGGGTGGTGCGCATTGTATGGGTGTGTGTTACATTACATTCACTAGTAGGAGTGAGAAAAACATCACGGGGTGGTGAGCATTGTATGGGTATGTGTTACATTACATTCACTAGTAGGAGTGAGAAAAACATCACGTTGTGGTGAGAATCGGAGGGTCTGAATTAGGATAGGCAGTGAGTGGCAATGTAGGATGGAGAAAAGCACCGCGGGGTGGTCAGCATGGGGAGGTCAGGGAACATGCAGTGGCCATGTAGGTTAGGATTCTGAAAAACATCGCGGGGTGGTGCGCATTGTATGGGTGTGTGTTACATTATATTCACTAGTAGGAGTGAGAAAAACATCACGGGGTGGTGCGCATTGTATGGGTGTGTGTTACAATACATTCACTAGTAGGAGTGAGAAAAACATCACGGGGTGGTTTGAATCGGAGGGTCTGAATTATGATAGGCAGTGAGTGGCAATGTAGGATGGAGAAAAGCACCGCGGGGTGGTCAGCATGGGGAGGTCAGGGAACATGCAGTTGCAATGTAGGATAGGTTTCTGAAAAACATCACGGGGTGGTGCGCATTGTATGGGTGTGTGTTACATTACATTCACTAGTAGGAGTGAGAAAAACATCGCTGGGTGGTGTGAATCGGAGGGTCCGAATTAGGATAGGCAGTGAGTGGCAATGTAGGATGGAGAAAAGTACCGCGGGGTGGTCAGCATGGCTAGGTAAGGGAACATGCAGTGGCAATGTAGGATAGGTTTCTGAAAATCATCGCGGGGTGGTGCGCATTGTATGGGTGTGTGTTACATTACATTCACTAGTAGGAGTGGGAAAAACATCACGGGGTGGTGTGACTCGGAGGGTCTGAATTAGGATAGGCACTGTGTGGCAATGTAGGATGGAGAAAAGCACCGCGGGGTTGGTCAGCATGGGGAGGTCAGGGAACATGCAGTGGCAATGTAGGATAGGTTTCTGAAAAACAACGCGGGGTGGTGCGCATTGTATGGGTGTGTGTTACATTACATTCACTAGTAGGAGTGAGAAAAACATCACGGGGTGGTGCACATTGTATGGGTGTGTGTTACATTACATTCACTAGTAGGAGTGAGAAAAACATCACGGGGTGGTGCGCATTGTATGGGTGTGTGTTACATTACATTCACTAGTAGGAGTGAGAAAAACATCACGGGGTGGTGTGAATCGGAGGGTCTGAATTAGGATAGGCAGTGAGTGGCAATGTAAGATGGAGAAAAGCACCGCGGTGTGGTCAGCATGGGGAGGTCAGGGAACATGCAGTGGCCATGTAGGATAGGTTTTTGAAAAACATCGCAGGGTGGTGCGCATTGTATGGGTGTGTGTTACATTACATTCACTAGTAAGAGTGAGAAAAACATCACGGGGTGGTGTGAATTGGAGGGTCTGAATTAGGATAGGCAGTGAGTGGCAATGTAGGATGGAGAAAAGCACCGCGTGGTGGTCAGCATGGGGAGGTCAGGGAACATGCAGTGGCCATGTAGGTTAGGTTTCTGAAAAACATCGCGGGGTGGTGCGCATTGTATGGGTGTGTGTTACATTACATTCACTAGTAGGAGTGAGAAAAATATCACGGGGTGGTGCGCATTGTATGGGTGTGTGTTACATTACATTCACTAGTAGGGGTGAGAAAAACATCACGGGGTGGTGTGAATCGGAAGGTCTGAATTAGGATAGGCAGTGAGTGGCAATGTAAGATGGAGAAAAGCACCGCGGGGTGGTCAGCATGGGGATGTCAGGGAACATGCAGTGGCAATGTAGGATAGGTTTCTGAAAAACATCGCGGGGTGGTGCGCATAGTATGGGTGTGTGTCACATTACTTTAACTAGTAGGAGTGAGAAATACATCACGGGGTGGTTCGCATTGTATGGGTGTGTGTTACATTACATTCACTACTAGGAGTGAGAAAAATATCACGGGGTGGTGTGAATCGGGGGGTCTGAATTGGCATAGGCAGTGAGTGTCAATGTAGGATGAAGAAAAGCACCGCGGGGTGGTCAGCATGGGGAGGTCAGGGAACATGGAGTGGCAAAGTAGGATAGGTTTCTGAAAAACATCGTGGGGTGGTGCGCATTGTATGGGTGTGTGTTACATTACATTCACTAGTAGGAGTGAGAAAAACATCACGGGGTTGTGTGAATCGGAGGGTCTGAATTAGGATAGGCAGTGAGTGGCAATGTAGCATGAAGAAAAGCACCGCGGGGTGGTCAGCATGTGGAGGTCAGGGAACATGCACTGACAATGTAGGATAGGTTTCTGAAAAACATCGCGGGGTGGTGCGCATTGTATGGGTGTGTGTTACATTACATTCACTAGTAGGAGTGAGAAAAATATCACGGGGTGGTGTGAATCGGAGGGTCTGAATTAGGATAGGCAGTGAGTTGCAATGTCGGATGGAGAAAAGCACCGCGGGGTGGTCCGAATGGTGAGGTCAGGGAACCTGCAGTGGCAATGTAGGATAGGTTTCTGAAAAACATCGCGGGGTGGTGCGCATTGTATGGGTGTGTGTTGCATTACATTCACTAGTAGGAGTGAGAAAAACATCACGGGGTGGTGTGAATCGCAGGGTCTGAATTAGGATAGGCAGTGAGTGGCAATGTAGGATGGAGAAAAGCACCGCGGAGTGGTCAGCAAGGGGAGGTCAGGGAACATTCAGTGGCAATGTTGGATAGGTTTCTGAAAAACATCGCTGGGTGGTGCGCATTTTATGGGTGTGTGTTACATTACATTCACTAGTAGGAGTGAGAAAAACATCACGGGGTGGTGTGAATCGGAGGGTCTGAATTAGGATAGGCAGTGAGTGGCAATGTAGGATGGAGAAAAGCACCGCGGGATTTTCAGCATGGGGAGGTCAGGGATCATGCAATGGCAATGTAGGATACTTTTCTGAAAAACATCATGGGGTGGTGCGCATTGTATGGTTGTGTGTTACATTACATTCACTAGTAATAGAAAAACATCACGGGCTGGTGTGAATCGGAGGGTCTGAATTAGGATAGGCAGTGAGTGGCAATGTAGGATGGAGAAAAGCACCGCGTGGTGTTCAGCATGGGGAGGTCAGGGAACATGCAGTGGCCATGTACGATAGGTTTCTGAAAAACATCGCGGGGTGGTGCGCATTGTATTTGTGTATGTTAGATTACATTCACTAGTAGGAGTGAGAAAAACATCATGGGGTGGTGCGCATTGTATGGGTGTGTGTTACATTACATTAACTAGTAGGAGTGAGAAAAATATCACGGAGTGGTGTGAATCGGAGGGTCTGAATTAGGATAGGCAGTGAGTGGCAATTTAGGATGGAGAAAAGCACCACGGGGTGGTCAGCATGGGGAGGTCAGGGAACGTGCACTGGCAATGTAGGATAGGTTTTTGAAAAACATCGAGGGGTGGTGCGCATTGCATGGGTGTGTGTTACATTACATTCACTAGTATGAGTGAGAAAATCATCACGGGGTGGTGCGCACTGTATGGGTGTGTGTTACAGTACATTCACTAGGAGGAGTGAGAAAAACATCATGGGGAAGTGTGAATCGGAGGGTCTGAATTAGGATAGGCAGTGAGTGTCAATGTAGGATGAAGAAAACCATCGCGGGGTGGTCAGCATGGGGAGGTCAGGGAACATGCAGTGGCAAAGTAGGATAGGTTTCTGAAAAACATCGTGGGGTGGTGCGCATTGTATGGGTGTGTGTTACATTACATTCACTAGTAGGAGTGAGAAAAACATCACTGGGTGGTGTGAATCGGAGGGCCTGAATTAGGATAGGCAGTGAGTGGCAATGTAGGATGGAGAAAAGCACCGCGGGGTGGTCAGCATGGGGAGGTCAGGGAACATGCACTGGCAATGTAGGATAGGTTTCTGAAAAACATCGCGGGGTGGTGCGCATTGTATGGGTGTGTGTTACATTACATTCACTAGTAGGAGTGAGAAAAACATCACGGGGTGGTGCGCATTGTATGGGTGTGTGTTACATTACATTCACTAGTAGGAGTGAGAAAAACATCACGGGGTGGTGTGAATTGGAGGGTCTGAATTAGGATAGGCAGTGCGTGGCAATGTAGGATGGAGAAAAGCACCGCGGGGTGGTCAGCATGGGGAGGTCAGGGAACATGCAGTGGCAATGTAGGATAGGTTTCTGAAAAACAAGCCGGGGTGGTGCGCATTGTGTGGGTGTGTGTTACATTACATTCACTAGTAGGAGTGAGAAAAACATCACGGGTTTGTGTGAATCGGAGGGTCTGAATTAGGATAGGCAGTGAGTGGCAATGTAGCATGAAGAAAAGCACCGCGGTGTGGTCAGCATGTTGATGTCAGGGAACATGCACTGACAATGTAGGATAGGTTTCTGAAAAACATCGCGGGGTGGTGCGCATTGTATGGGTGTGTGTTACATTACATTCAGTAGTAGGAGTGAGAAAAACATCACGGGGTGGTGTGAATCGCAGGGTCTGAATTAGGATAGGCAGTGAGTGGCAATGTAGGATGGAGAAAAGCACCGCTGGGTGGTCAGCAAGGGGAGGTCAGGGAACATTCAGTGGCAATGTTGGATAGGTTTCTGAAAAACATCGCTGGGTGGTGCGCATTGTATGTGTTTGTGTTACATTACATTCACTAGTAGGAGTGAGAAAAACATCACGGGGTGGTGCGCATTTTATGGGTGTGTGTTACATTACATTCACTAGTAGGAGTGAGAAAAACATCACGGGGTGGTGTGAATCGGAGGGTCTGAATTAGGATAGGCAGTGAGTGGCAATGTAGGATGGAGAAAAGCACCGCGGGGTGGTCAGCATGGGGAGGTCAGGGAACATGCAGTGGCAATGTAGGATAGGTTTCTGAAAAACATCGCGGGGTGGTGCGCATTGTATGGTTGTGTGTTACATTACAGTCACTAGTAGGAGGAGAAAAACATCATGGGGTCGTGCGCATTGTATGGGTGTGTGTTACATTACATTCACTAGTAGGAGTGAGAAAAACATCACGGGGTGGTGTGAATCAGAGGGTCTGAATTAGGATAGGCAGTGAGTGGCAATGTAGGATGGAGAAAATCACCGCGGGGTGGTCAGCATGGGGAGGTCAGGGAACATGCAGTGGCAATGTAGGATACTTTTCTGAAAAACATCATGGGGTGGTGCGCATTGTATGGGTGTGTGTTACATTACATTCACTAATAGGAGTGAGAAAACATCACGGGGTGGTGCGCATTTTATGGGTGTGTGTTACATTACATTCACTAGTAGGAGTGAGAAAAACATCACGGGGTGGTGTGAATCGGAGGGTCTGAATTAGGATAGGCAGTGAGTGGCAATGTAGGATGGAGAAAAGCACCGCGGGGTGGTCAGCATGGGGAGGTCAGGGAACATGCAGTGGCAATGTAGGATAGGTTTCTGAAAAACATCGCGGGGTGGTGCGCATTGTATGGGTGTGTGTTACATTACAGTCACTAGTAGGAGGAGAAAAACATCATGGGGTCGTGCGCATTGTATGGGTGTGTGTTACATTACATTCACTAGTAGGAGTGAGAAAAACATCACGGGGTGGTGTGAATCAGAGGGTCTGAATTAGGATAGGCAGTGAGTGGCAATGTAGGATGGAGAAAATCACCGCGGGTTGGTCAGCATGGGGAGGTCAGGGAACATGCAGTGGCAATGTAGGATACTTTTCTGAAAAACATCATGGGGTGGTGCGCATTGTATGGGTGTGTGTTACATTACATTCACTAATAGGAGTGAGAAAACATCACGGGGTGGTGTGAATCGGAGTGTCTGAATTAGGATAGGCAGTGAGTTGCAATGTAGGATGGAGAAAAGCACCGCGGGGTGGTCAGCATGGGGAGGTCAGGGAACATGCAGTGGCAATGTAGGATAGGTTTCTGAAAAACATCGCGGGGTGGTGCGCATTGTATGGGTGTGTGTTACATTACAGTCACTAGTAGGAGGAGAAAAACATCATGGGGTCGTGCGCATTGTATGGGTGTGTGTTACATTACATTCAGTAGTAGGAGTGAGAAAAACATCACGGGGTGGTGTGAATCGCAGGGTCTGAATTAGGATAGGCAGTGAGTGGCAATGTAGGATGGAGAAAAGCACCGCTGGGTGGTCAGCAAGGGGAGGTCAGGGAACATTCAGTGGCAATGTTGGATAGGTTTCTGAAAAACATCGCTGGGTGGTGCGCATTGTATGTGTTTGTGTTACATTACATTCACTAGTAGGAGTGAGAAAAACATCACGGGGTGGTGCGCATTTTATGGGTGTGTGTTACATTACATTCACTAGTAGGAGTGAGAAAAACATCACGGGGTGGTGTGAATCGGAGGGTCTGAATTAGGATAGGCAGTGAGTGGCAATGTAGGATGGAGAAAAGCACCGCGGGGTGGTCAGCATGGGGAGGTCAGGGAACATGCAGTGGCAATGTAGGATAGGTTTCTGAAAAACATCGCGGGGTGGTGCGCATTGTATGGGTGTGTGTTACATTACAGTCACTAGTAGGAGGAGAAAAACATCATGGGGTCGTGCGCATTGTATGGGTGTGTGTTACATTACATTCACTAGTAGGAGTGAGAAAAACATCACGGGGTGGTGTGAATCAGAGGGTCTGAATTAGGATAGGCAGTGAGTGGCAATGTAGGATGGAGAAAATCACCGCGGGGTGGTCAGCATGGGGAGGTCAGGGAACATGCAGTGGCAATGTAGGATACTTTTCTGAAAAACATCATGGGGTGGTGCGCATTGTATGGGTGTGTGTTACATTACATTCACTAATAGGAGTGAGAAAACATCACGGGGTGGTGTGAATCGGAGTGTCTGAATTAGGATAGGCAGTGAGTTGCAATGTAGGATGGAGAAAAGCACCGCGGGGTGGTCAGCATGGGGAGGTCAGGGAACATGCAGTGGCAATGTAGGATAGGTTTCTGAAAAACATCGCGGGGTGGTGCGCATTGTATGGGTGTGTGTTACATTACATTCACTAGTAGGAGTGAGAAAAACATCACGGGGTGGTGTGAATCAGAGGGTCTGAATTAGGATAGGCAGTGAGTGGCAATGTAGGATGGAGAAAATCACCGCGGGGTGGTCAGCATGGGGAGGTCAGGGAACATGCAGTGGCAATGTAGGATAGGTTTCTGAAAAACATCGCGGGGTGGTGCACATTGTATGGGTGTGTGTTACATTACATTCACTAGTAGGAGTGAGAAATACATCACGGGGTGGTGCGCATTGTATGGGTGTGTGTTACATTACATTCACTAGTAGGAGTGAGAAAAATATCACGGGGTGGTGTGAATCGGAGGGTCTGAATTTGGATAGGCAGTGAGTTGCAATGTAGGATAGAGATAAGCACAGCAGGGTGGTCAGCATGGGGAGGTCAGGGAACATGCAGTGGCAATGTAGGATAGGTTTCTGAAAAACATCGCGGGGTGGTGCGCATTGTGTGGGTGTGTGTTACATTACATTCACTAGTAGGAGTGAGAAAAACATCACGGGTGGTGCGCATTGTATGGGTGTGTGTTACATTACATTCACTATTAGGAGTGAGAAAAACATCACGGGGTGGTGTGAATCAGAGAGTCTGAATTAGGATAGGCAGTGAGTGGCAATGTAGGATGGAGAAAAGCACCGCGGGGTGGTCAGCATGGGGAGATCAGGGAACATGCAGTGGCAATGTAGGATAGGTTTATGAAAAACATCACGGGGTGGTGCGCATTGTATGCGTGTGTGTTACATTACATTCACTATTAGGAGTGAGAAAAACATCACGGGGTGGTGTGAATCGGAGGGTCTGGATTAGGATAGGCAGTGAGTGGCAATGTAGGATGGAGAAAAGCACCGCGGGGTGGTCAGCATGGGGAGGTCAGGGAACATGCAGTGGCAATGTAGGATAGGTTTCTGAAAAACATCACGGGGTGGTACGCATTGTATGGGTGTGTGTTACATTACATTCACTAGTAGGAGTGAGAAAAACATCGCGTGGTGGTGTGAATCGGAGGGTCTGAATTAGGATAGGCATTGAGTGGCAATGTAGGATGGAGAAAAGCACCGCGGGTTGGTCAGCATGGGGAGGTCAGGGAACATGCAGTGGCAATGTAGGATAGGTTTCTGAAAAACATCGCGGGGTGGTGCGCATTGTATGGGTGTGTGTTACATTACATTCACTAGTAGGCATGAGAAAAACATCACGGGGTGTTGTGAGTTGGAGGGTCTGAATTACGATAGGCAGTGAGTGGCAATGTAGGATGGAGAAAAGCACCGCGGGGTGGTCAGCATGGGGAGGTCAGGGAACATGCAGTGGCAATGTAGGATAGGTTTCTGAAAAACATCGCGGGGTGGTGCGCATTGTATGGGTGTGTGTTACATTACATTCACTAGTAGGAGTGAGAAAAACATCACGGGGTGGTTCGCATTGTGTCGGTGGGTGTTACATTACATTCACTAGTAGAAGTGAGAAAAACTTCACGGGGTGGTGTGAATCGGAGGGTCTGAATTGGGATAGGCAGTGAGTGGCAATGTAGGATGGAGAAAAGCACCGCGGGGTTGGTCAGCATGGGGAGGTCAGGGAACATGCAGTGGCAATGTAGGATAGGTTTCTGAAAAACATCGCGCGGTGGTGCGCATTGTATGGGTGTGTGTTACATTACATTCACTAGTAGGAGTGAGAAAAACATCACGGGGTGGTGCGCATTGTATGGGTGTGTGTTACATTACATTCACTAGTAAGAGTGAGAAAAACATCACGGTGTGGTGCGCATTGTATGGGTGTGTGTTACATTACATTCACTAGTAGGAGTGAAAAAAACATCACGGGGTGGTGTGAATCGAAGGGTCTGAATTAGGGTAGACAGTGAGTGACAATGTAGAATGGAGAAAAGCACCGCAGTGTGGTCAGCATGGGGAGGTCAGGGAACATGCAGTGGCCATGTAGGATAGGTTTCTGAAAAACATCGCGGGGTGGTGCGCATTGTATGGGTGTGTGTTACATTACATTCACTAGTAGGAGTGAGAAAAACCTCACGGGGTGGTGAGCATTGTATGGGTGTGTTGTACATTACATTCACTAGTAGGAGTGAGAAAAACATCACGTTGTGGTGAGAATCGGAGGGTCTGAATTAGGATAGGCAGTGAGTGGCAATGTAGGATGGAGAAAAGCACCGCGGGGTGGTCAGCATGGGGAGGTCAGGGAACATGCAGTGGCCATGTAGGTTAGGATTCTGAAAAACATCGCGGGGTGGTGCGCATTGTATGGGTGTGTGTTACATTACATTCACTAGTAGGAGTGAGAAAAACATCACGGGGTGGTGCGCATTGTATGGGTGTGTGTTACAATACATTCACTAGTAGGAGTGAGAAAAACATCACGGGGTTGTTTGAATCGGAGGGTCTGAATTAGGATAGGCAGTGAGTGGCAATGTAGGATGGAGAAAAGCACCGCGGGGTGGTCAGCATGGGGAGGTCAGGGAACATGCAGTTGCAATGTAGGATAGGTTTCTGAAAAACATCACGGGGTGGTGCGCATTGTATGGGTGTGTGTTACATTACATTCACTACTAGGAGTGAGAAAAACATCGCGGGGTGGTGTGAATCGGAGGGTCCGAATTAGGATAGGCAGTGAGTGGCAATGTAGGATGGAGAAAAGTACCGCGGGGTGGTCAGCATGGCTAGGTAAGGGAACATGCAGTGGCAATGTAGGATAGGTTTCTGAAAATCATCGCGGGGTGGTGCGCATTGTATGTGTGTGTGTTACATTACATTCACTAGTAGGAGTGGGAAAAACATCACGGGGTGGTGTGACTCGGAGGGTCTGAATTAGGATAGGCACTGTGTGGCAATGTAGGATGGAGAAAAGCACCGCGGGGTTGGTCAGCATGGGGAGGTCAGGGAACATGCAGTGGCAATGTAGGATAGGTTTCTGAAAAACAACGCGGGGTGGTGCGCATTGTATGGGTGTGTGTTACATTACATTCACTAGTAGGAGTGAGAAAAACATCACGGGGTGGTGCGCATTGTATGGGTGTGTGTTACATTACATTCACTAGTAGGAGTGAGAAAAACATCACGGGGTGGTGCGCATTGTATGGGTGTGTGTTACATTACATTCACTAGTAGGAGTGAGAAAAACATCACGGGGTGGTGTGAATCGGAGGGTCTGAATTAGGATAGGCAGTGAGTGGCAATGTAAGATGGAGAAAAGCACCGCGGTGTGGTCAGCATGGGGAGGTCAGGGAACATGCAGTGGCCATGTAGGATAGGTTTTTGAAAAACATCGCAGGGTGGTGCGCATTGTATGGGTGTGTGTTACATTACATTCACTAGTAAGAGTGAGAAAAACATCACGGGGTGGTGTGAATTGGAGGGTCTGAATTAGGATAGGCAGTGAGTGGCAATGTAGGATGGAGAAAAGCACCGCGTGGTGGTCAGCATGGGGAGGTCAGGGAACATGCAGTGGCCATGTAGGTTAGGTTTCTGAAAAACATCGCGGGGTGGTGCGCATTGTATGGGTGTGTGTTACATTACATTCACTAGTAGGAGTGAGAAAAACATCACGGGGTGGTGCGCATTGTATGGGTGTGTGTTACATTACATTCACTAGTAGGGGTGAGAAAAACATCACGGGGTGGTGTGATTCGGAAGGTCTGAATTAGGATAGGCAGTGAGTGGCAATGTAAGATGGAGAAAAGCACCGCGGGGTGGTCAGCATGGGGATGTCAGGGAACATGCAGTGGCAATGTAGGATAGGTTTCTGAAAAACATTGCGGGGTGGTGCGCATTGTATGGGTGTGTGTCACATTACTTTAACTAGTAGGAGTGAGAAATACATCTCGGGGTGGTGCGCATTGTATGGGTGTGTGTTACATTACATTCACTACTAGGAGTGAGAAAAATATCACGGGGTGGTGTGAATCGGGGGGTCTGAATTGGCATAGGCAGTGAGTGTCAATGTAGGATGAAGAAAAGCACCGCGGGGTGGTCAGCATGGGGAGGTCAGGGAACATGGAGTGGCAATGTAGGATAGGTTTCTGAAAAACATCGTGGGGTGGTGCGCATTGTATGGGTGTGTGTTACATTACATTCACTAGTAGGAGTGAGAAAAACATCACGGGGTTGTGTGAATCGGAGGGTCTGAATTAGGATAGGCAGTGAGTGGCAATGTAGGATGGAGAAAAGCACCGCGGGGTGGTCAGCATGGGGAGGTCAGGGAACATGCAGTGGCAATGTAGGATAGGTTTCTGAAAAACATCACGGGGTGTTGCGCATTGTATGGGTGTGTGTTACATTACATTCACTAGTAGGAGTGAGAAAAACATCACGGGTTTGTGTGAATCGGAGGGTCTGAATTAGGATAGGCAGTGAGTGGCAATGTAGCATGAAGAAAAGCACCGCGGGGTGGTCAGCATGTGGAGGTCAGGGAACATGCACTGACAATGTAGGATAGGTTTCTGAAAAACATCGCGGGGTGGTGCGCATTGTATGGGTGTGTGTTACATTACATTCACTAGTAGGAGTGAGAAAAATATCACGGGGTGGTGTGAATCGGAGGGTCTGAATTAGGATAGGCAGTGAGTTGCAATGTCGGATGGAGAAAAGCACCGCGGGGTGGTCCGAATGGTGAGGTCAGGGAACCTGCAGTGGCAATGTAGGATAGGTTTCTGAAAAACATCGCGGGGTGGTGCGCATTGTATGGGTGTGTGTTGCATTACATTCACTAGTAGGAGTGAGAAAAACATCACGGGGTGGTGTGAATCGCAGGGTCTGAATTAGGATAGGCAGTGAGTGGCAATGTAGGATGGAGAAAAGCACCGCGGGGTGGTCAGCAAGGGGAGGTCAGGGAACATTCAGTGGCAATGTTGGATAGGTTTCTGAAAAACATCGCTGGGTGGTGCGCATTTTATGGGTGTGTGCTACATTACATTCACTAGTAGGCGTGAGAAAAACATCACGGGGTGGTGCGCATTTTATGGGTGTGTGTTACATTACATTCACTAGTAGGAGTGAGAAAAACATCACGGGGTGGTGTGAATCGGAGGGTCTGAATTAGGATAGGCAGTGAGTGGCAATGTAGGATGGAGAAAAGCACCGCTGGGTGGTCAGCAAGGGGAGGTCAGGGAACATTCAGTGGCAATGTAGGATAGGTTTCTGAAAAACATCGCGGGGTGGTGCACATTGTATGGGTGTGTGTTACATTACATTCACTAGTAGGAGTGAGAAATACATCACGGGGTGGTGCGCATTGTATGGGTGTGTGTTACATTACATTCACTAGTAGGAGTGAGAAAAACATCACGGGGTGGTGTGAATCGGAGGGTCTGAATTAGGATAGGCAGTGAGTGGCAATGTAGGATGGAGAAAAGCACCGCGGGGTGGTCAGCATGGGGAGGTCAGGGAACATGCAGTGGCAATGTAGGATAGGTTTCTGAAAAACATCGCGGGGTGGTGCGCATTGTATGGGTGTGTGTTACATTACAGTCACTAGTAGGAGGAGAAAAACATCATGGGGTCGTGCGCATTGTATGGGTGTGTGTTACATTACATTCACTAGTAGGAGTGAGAAAAACATCACGGGGTGGTGTGAATCAGAGGGTCTGAATTAGGATAGGCAGTGAGTGGCAATGTAGGATGGAGAAAATCACCGCGCGGTGGTCAGCATGGGGAGGTCAGGGAACATGCAGTGGCAATGTAGGATACTTTTCTGAAAAACATCATGGGGTGGTGCGCATTGTATGGGTGTGTGTTACATTACATTCACTAATAGGAGTGAGAAAACATCACGGGGTGGTGTGAATCGGAGTGTCTGAATTAGGATAGGCAGTGAGTTGCAATGTAGGATGGAGAAAAGCACCGCGGGGTGGTCAGCATGGGGAGGTCAGGGAACATGCAGTGGCAATGTAGGATAGGTTTCTGAAAAACATCGCGGGGTGGTGCGCATTGTATGGGTGTGTGTTACATTACATTCACTAGTAGGAGTGAGAAAAACATCACGGGGTGGTGTGAATCAGAGGGTCTGAATTAGGATAGGCAGTGAGTGGCAATGTAGGATGGAGAAAATCACCGCGGGGTGGTCAGCATGGGGAGGTCAGGGAACATGCAGTGGCAATGTAGGATAGGTTTCTGAAAAACATCGCGGGGTGGTGCACATTGTATGGGTGTGTGTTACATTACATTCACTAGTAGGAGTGAGAAATACATCACGGGGTGGTGCGCATTGTATGGGTGTGTGTTACATTACATTCACTAGTAGGAGTGAGAAAAATATCACGGGGTGGTGTGAATCGGAGGGTCTGAATTTGGATAGGCAGTGAGTTGCAATGTAGGATAGAGATAAGCACAGCAGGGTGGTCAGCATGGGGAGGTCAGGGAACATGCAGTGGCAATGTAGGATAGGTTTCTGAAAAACATCGCGGGGTGGTGCGCATTGTGTGGGTGTGTGTTACATTACATTCACTAGTAGGAGTGAGAAAAACATCACGGGTGGTGCGCATTGTATGGGTGTGTGTTACATTACATTCACTATTAGGAGTGAGAAAAACATCACGGGGTGGTGTGAATCAGAGAGTCTGAATTAGGATAGGCAGTGAGTGGCAATGTAGGATGGAGAAAAGCACCGCGGGGTGGTCAGCATGGGGAGATCAGGGAACATGCAGTGGCAATGTAGGATAGGTTTATGAAAAACATCACGGGGTGGTGCGCATTGTATGCGTGTGTGTTACATTACATTCACTATTAGGAGTGAGAAAAACATCACGGGGTGGTGTGAATCGGAGGGTCTGGATTAGGATAGGCAGTGAGTGGCAATGTAGGATGGAGAAAAGCACCGCGGGGTGGTCAGCATGGGGAGGTCAGGGAACATGCAGTGGCAATGTAGGATAGGTTTCTGAAAAACATCACGGGGTGGTACGCATTGTATGGGTGTGTGTTACATTACATTCACTAGTAGGAGTGAGAAAAACATCGCGTGGTGGTGTGAATCGGAGGGTCTGAATTAGGATAGGCATTGAGTGGCAATGTAGGATGGAGAAAAGCACCGCGGGTTGGTCAGCATGGGGAGGTCAGGGAACATGCAGTGGCAATGTAGGATAGGTTTCTGAAAAACATCGCGGGGTGGTGCGCATTGTATGGGTGTGTGTTACATTACATTCACTAGTAGGCATGAGAAAAACATCACGGGGTGTTGTGAGTTGGAGGGTCTGAATTACGATAGGCAGTGAGTGGCAATGTAGGATGGAGAAAAGCACCGCGGGGTGGTCAGCATGGGGAGGTCAGGGAACATGCAGTGGCAATGTAGGATAGGTTTCTGAAAAACATCGCGGGGTGGTGCGCATTGTATGGGTGTGTGTTACATTACATTCACTAGTAGGAGTGAGAAAAACATCACGGGGTGGTTCGCATTGTGTCGGTGGGTGTTACATTACATTCACTAGTAGAAGTGAGAAAAACTTCACGGGGTGGTGTGAATCGGAGGGTCTGAATTGGGATAGGCAGTGAGTGGCAATGTTGGATGGAGAAAAGCACCGCGGGGTTGGTCAGCATGGGGAGGTCAGGGAACATGCAGTGGCAATGTAGGATAGGTTTCTGAAAAACATCGCGCGGTGGTGCGCATTGTATGGGTGTGTGTTACATTACATTCACTAGTAGGAGTGAGAAAAACATCACGGGGTGGTGCGCATTGTATGGGTGTGTGTTACATTACATTCACTAGTAAGAGTGAGAAAAACATCACGGTGTGGTGCGCATTGTATGGGTGTGTGTTACATTACATTCACTAGTAGGAGTGAAAAAAACATCACGGGGTGGTGTGAATCGAAGGGTCTGAATTAGGGTAGACAGTGAGTGACAATGTAGAATGGAGAAAAGCACCGCAGTGTGGTCAGCATGGGGAGGTCAGGGAACATGCAGTGGCCATGTAGGATAGGTTTCTGAAAAACATCGCGGGGTGGTGCGCATTGTATGGGTGTGTGTTACATTACATTCACTAGTAGGAGTGAGAAAAACCTCACGGGGTGGTGAGCATTGTATGGGTGTGTTGTACATTACATTCACTAGTAGGAGTGAGAAAAACATCACGTTGTGGTGAGAATCGGAGGGTCTGAATTAGGATAGGCAGTGAGTGGCAATGTAGGATGGAGAAAAGCACCGCGGGGTGGTCAGCATGGGGAGGTCAGGGAACATGCAGTGGCCATGTAGGTTAGGATTCTGAAAAACATCGCGGGGTGGTGCGCATTGTATGGGTGTGTGTTACATTACATTCACTAGTAGGAGTGAGAAAAACATCACGGGGTGGTGCGCATTGTATGGGTGTGTGTTACAATACATTCACTAGTAGGAGTGAGAAAAACATCACGGGGTTGTTTGAATCGGAGGGTCTGAATTAGGATAGGCAGTGAGTGGCAATGTAGGATGGAGAAAAGCACCGCGGGGTGGTCAGCATGGGGAGGTCAGGGAACATGCAGTTGCAATGTAGGATAGGTTTCTGAAAAACATCACGGGGTGGTGCGCATTGTATGGGTGTGTGTTACATTACATTCACTAGTAGGAGTGAGAAAAACATCGCGGGGTGGTGTGAATCGGAGGGTCCGAATTAGGATAGGCAGTGAGTGGCAATGTAGGATGGAGAAAAGTACCGCGGGGTGGTCAGCATGGCTAGGTAAGGGAACATGCAGTGGCAATGTAGGATAGGTTTCTGAAAATCATCGCGGGGTGGTGCGCATTGTATGGGTGTGTGTTACATTACATTCACTAGTAGGAGTGGGAAAAACATCACGGGGTGGTGCGCATTGTATGGGTGTGTGTTACATTACATTCACTAGTAGGAGTGAGAAAAACATCACGGGGTGGTGTGAATCGGAGGGTCTGAATTAGGATAGGCAGTGAGTGGCAATGTAAGATGGAGAAAAGCACCGCGGTGTGGTCAGCATGGGGAGGTCAGGGAACATGCAGTGGCCATGTAGGATAGGTTTTTGAAAAACATCGCAGGGTGGTGCGCATTGTATGGGTGTGTGTTACATTACATTCACTAGTAAGAGTGAGAAAAACATCACGGGGTGGTGTGAATTGGAGGGTCTGAATTAGGATAGGCAGTGAGTGGCAATGTAGGATGGAGAAAAGCACCGCGTGGTGGTCAGCATGGGGAGGTCAGGGAACATGCAGTGGCCATGTAGGTTAGGTTTCTGAAAAACATCGCGGGGTGGTGCGCATTGTATGGGTGTGTGTTACATTACATTCACTAGTAGGAGTGAGAAAAACATCACGGGGTGGTGCGCATTGTATGGGTGTGTGTTACATTACATTCACTAGTAGGGGTGAGAAAAACATCACGGGGTGGTGTGATTCGGAAGGTCTGAATTAGGATAGGCAGTGAGTGGCAATGTAAGATGGAGAAAAGCACCGCGGGGTGGTCAGCATGGGGATGTCAGGGAACATGCAGTGGCAATGTAGGATAGGTTTCTGAAAAACATTGCGGGGTGGTGCGCATTGTATGGGTGTGTGTCACATTACTTTAACTAGTAGGAGTGAGAAATACATCTCGGGGTGGTGCGCATTGTATGGGTGTGTGTTACATTACATTCACTACTAGGAGTGAGAAAAATATCACGGGGTGGTGTGAATCGGGGGGTCTGAATTGGCATAGGCAGTGAGTGTCAATGTAGGATGAAGAAAAGCACCGCGGGGTGGTCAGCATGGGGAGGTCAGGGAACATGGAGTGGCAATGTAGGATAGGTTTCTGAAAAACATCGTGGGGTGGTGCGCATTGTATGGGTGTGTGTTACATTACATTCACTAGTAGGAGTGAGAAAAACATCACGGGGTTGTGTGAATCGGAGGGTCTGAATTAGGATAGGCAGTGAGTGGCAATGTAGGATGGAGAAAAGCACCGCGGGGTGGTCAGCATGGGGAGGTCAGGGAACATGCAGTGGCAATGTAGGATAGGTTTCTGAAAAACATCACGGGGTGTTGCGCATTGTATGGGTGTGTGTTACATTACATTCACTAGTAGGAGTGAGAAAAACATCACGGGTTTGTGTGAATCGGAGGGTCTGAATTAGGATAGGCAGTGAGTGGCAATGTAGCATGAAGAAAAGCACCGCGGGGTGGTCAGCATGTGGAGGTCAGGGAACATGCACTGACAATGTAGGATAGGTTTCTGAAAAACATCGCGGGGTGGTGCGCATTGTATGGGTGTGTGTTACATTACATTCACTAGTAGGAGTGAGAAAAATATCACGGGGTGGTGTGAATCGGAGGGTCTGAATTAGGATAGGCAGTGAGTTGCAATGTCGGATGGAGAAAAGCACCGCGGGGTGGTCCGAATGGTGAGGTCAGGGAACCTGCAGTGGCAATGTAGGATAGGTTTCTGAAAAACATCGCGGGGTGGTGCGCATTGTATGGGTGTGTGTTGCATTACATTCACTAGTAGGAGTGAGAAAAACATCACGGGGTGGTGTGAATCGCAGGGTCTGAATTAGGATAGGCAGTGAGTGGCAATGTAGGATGGAGAAAAGCACCGCGGGGTGGTCAGCAAGGGGAGGTCAGGGAACATTCAGTGGCAATGTTGGATAGGTTTCTGAAAAACATCGCTGGGTGGTGCGCATTTTATGGGTGTGTGCTACATTACATTCACTAGTAGGCGTGAGAAAAACATCACGGGGTGGTGCGCATTTTATGGGTGTGTGTTACATTACATTCACTAGTAGGAGTGAGAAAAACATCACGGGGTGGTGTGAATCGGAGGGTCTGAATTAGGATAGGCAGTGAGTGGCAATGTAGGATGGAGAAAAGCACCGCGGGTGGTCAGCATGGGGAGGTCAGGGAACATGCAGTGGCCATGTAGGATAGGTTTCTGAAAAACGTCGCGGGGTGGTGCGCATTGTATGGGTGTGTGTTACATTACTTTCACTAGTAGGAGTGAGAAAAACATCACGGTGTCGTGTGAATCGGAGGGTCTGAATTAGGATAGGCAGTGATTGGCAATGTAGGATGGAGAAAGCACCGCGTGGTGGTCAGCATGGGGAGGTCAGGGAACATGCAGTGGCAATGTAGGATAGGTTTCTGAAAAACATCGCGGGGTGGTGCGGATTGTATGGGTGTGTGTTACATTACATTCACTAGTAGGAGTGAGAAAAACATCACGGGGTGGTGTGAATCGCAGGGTCTGAATTAGGATAGGCAGTGAGTGGCAATGTAGGATGGAGAAAAGCACCTCGGGGTGTTCAGCATGGAGAGGTCAGGGAACATGCAGTGGCCATGTAGGATAGGTTTCTGAAAAACATCGCGGGGTGGTGCGCATTGTATGGGTGTATGTTACATTACATTCACTAGTAGGAGTGAGAAAAACATCACGGGGTGGTGCGCATTGTATGGGTGTGTGTTACATTACATTAACTAGGAGGAGTGAGAAAAATATCACGGGGTGGTGTGAATCGGAGGGTCTGAATTAGGATAGGCAGTGAGTGGCAATTTAGGATGGAGAAAAGCACCGCGGGGTGGTCAGCATGGGGAGGTCAGGGAACGTGCAGTGGCAATGTAGGATAGGTTTCTGAAAAACATCACGGGGTGGTGCGCATTGTATGGGTGTGTGTTACATTACATTCACTAGTAGGAGTGAGAAAAACATCACGGGGTGGTGTGAATCACAGGGTCTGAATTAGGATAGGCAGTGAGTGGCAATGTAGGATGGAGAAAAGCACCGCGGGGTGGTCAGCATGGGGAGGTCAGGGAACAAGCAGTGGCAATGTAGGATAGGTTTCTGAAAAACATCGCGGGGTGGTGCGCATTGTATGGGTGTGTGTTACATTACATTCACTAGTAGGAGTGAGAAAAACATCACGGGTGGTGCGCATTGTATGGGTGTGTGTTACATTACATTCACTATTAGGAGTGAGAAAAACATCACGGGGTGGTGTGAATCAAAGAGTCTGAATTAGGATAGGCAGTGAGTGGCAATGTAGGATGGAGAAAAGCACCGCGGGGTTGTCAGCATGGGGAGGTCAGGGAACATGCAGTGGCAATGTATGATAGTTTTCTGAAAAACATCACGGGGTGGTGCGCATTGTATGCGTGTGTGTTACATTACATTCACTAGTAGGAGTGAGAAAAACATCACGGGGTGGTGTGAATCGGAGGGTCTGAATTAGGATAGGCAGTGAGTGGCAATGTAGGATGGAGAAAAGCACCACGGGATTTTCAGCATGGGGAGGTCAGGGAACATGCAGTGGCAATGTAGGATACTTTTCTGAAAAACATCATGGGGTGGTGCGCATTGTATGGGTGTGTGTTACATTACATTCACTAATAGGAGTGAGAAAAACATCACGGGGTGGTGTGAATCGGAGTGTCTGAATTAGGATAGGCAGTGAGTTGCAATGTAGGATGGAGAAAAACACCGCGGGGTGGTCAGCATGGGGAGGTCAGGGAACATGAAGTGGCAATGTAGGATAGGTTTCTGAAAAACATCGCGGGGTGGTGCGCATTGTATGGGTGTGTGTTACATTACAGTCACTAGTAGGAGGAGAAAAACATCATGGGGTCGTGCGCATTGTATGGGTGTGTGTTACATTACATTCACTAGTAGGAGTGAGAAAAACATCACGGGGTGGTGCGCATTGTATGGTTGTGTGTTACATTACATTCACTAGTAATAGTGAGAAAAACATCACGGGCTGGTGTGAATCGGAGGGTCTGAATTAGGATATGCAGTGAGTGGCAATGTAGGATGGAGAAAAGCACCGCGTGGTGTTCAGCATGTGGAGGTCAGGGAACATGCAGTGACCATGTAGGATAGGTTTCTGAAAAACATCGCGGGGTGGTGCGCATTGTATTTGTGTATGTTAGATTACATTCACTAGTAGGAGTGAGAAAAACATCATGGTGTGGTGCGCATTGTATGGGTGTGTGTTACATTACATTAACTAGTAGGAGTGAGAAAAATATCACGGGGTGGTGTGAATCGGAGGGTCTGAATTAGGATAGGCAGTGAGTGGCAATTTAGGATGGAGAAAAGCACCGCGGGGTGGTCAGCATGGGGAGGTCAGGTAACGTGCACTGGCAATGTAGGATAGGTTTTTGAAAAACATCGAGGGGTGGTGCGCATTGCATGGGTGTGTGTTACATTACATTCACTAGTACGAGTGAGAAAATCATCACGGGGTGGTGCGCATTGTATGGGTGGGTGTTACAGTACATTCACTAGGAGGAGTGAGAAAAACATCATGGGGAAGTGTGAATCGGAGGGTCTGAATTAGGATAGGCAGTGAGTGTCAATGTAGGATGGAGAAAAGCACCGCGGGGTGGTCAGCATGGGGAGATCAGGGAACATGCAGTGGCAATGTAGGATAGGTTTCTGAAAAACATCGCGGGGTGGTGCGCATTGTATGGGTGTGTGTTACATTACATTCACTAGTAGGAGTGAGAAAAACATCACGGGGTGGTGCGCATTG
This sequence comes from Cavia porcellus, assembly GCF_034190915.1. Taxonomy (NCBI): domain Eukaryota; kingdom Metazoa; phylum Chordata; class Mammalia; order Rodentia; family Caviidae; genus Cavia; species Cavia porcellus. The sequence continues at coordinate 175,592 of NW_026947771.1, read as the reverse complement.
TATGGGTGTGTGTTACATTACATTCACTAGTAGGAGTGAGAAAAACATCACGGGGTGGTGTGAATTGGAGGGTCTGAATTAGGATAGGCAGTGCGTGGCAATGTAGGATGGAGAAAAGCACCGCGGGGTGGTCAGGATAGGGAGGTCAGGGAACATGCAGTGGCAATGTAGGATAGGTTTCTGAAAAACATCGCGGGGTGGTGCGCATTGTATGGGTGTGTGTTACATTACATTCACTAGTAGGAGTGAGAAAAACATCACGGGGTGGTGTGAATCGGAGGGTCTGAATTAGGATAGGCAGTGAGTGGCAATGTAGGATGGAGAAAAGCACCGCGGGGTGGTCAGCATGGGGAGATCAGGGAACATGCAGTGGCAATGTAGGATAGGTTTCTGAAAAACATCGCGGGGTGGTGCGGATTGTATGGGTGTGTGTTACATTACATTCACTAGTAGGAGTGAGAAAAACATCACGGGGTGGTGCGCATTGTATGGGTTTGTGTTACATTACATTAACTAGGAGGAGTGAGAAAAATATCACGGGGTCGTGTGAATCGGAGGGTCTGAATTAGCATAGGCAGTGAGTGGCAATTTAGGATGGAGAAAAGCACCGCGGGGTGGTCAGCATGGGGAGGTCAGGGAACGTGCAGTGGCAATGTAGGATAGGTTTCTGAAAAACATCACGGGGTGGTGCGCATTGTATGGGTGTGTGTTACATTACATTCACTAGTAGGAGTGAGAAAAACATCACGGGGTGGTGTGAATCGCAGGGTCTGAATTAGGATAGGCAGTGAGTGGCAATGTAGGATGGAGAAAAGCACCGCGGGGTGGTCAGCATGGGGAGGTCAGGGAACAAGCAGTGGCAATGTAGGATAGGTTTCTGAAAAACATCGCGGGGTGGTGCGCATTGTATGGGTGTGTGTTACATTACATTCACTAGTAGGAGTGAGAAAAACATCACGGGTGGTGCGCATTGTATGGGTGTGTGTTACATTACATTCACTATTAGGAGTGAGAAAAACATCACGGGGTGGTGTGAATCAAAGAGTCTGAATTAGGATAGGCAGTGAGTGGCAATGTAGGATGGAGAAAAGCACCGCGGGGTTGTCAGCATGGGGAGGTCAGGGAACATGCAGTGGCAATGTATGATAGTTTTCTGAAAAACATCACGGGGTGGTGCGCATTGTATGCGTGTGTGTTACATTACATTCACTAGTAGGAGTGAGAAAAACATCACGGGGTGGTGTGAATCGGAGGGTCTGAATTAGGATAGGCAGTGAGTGGCAATGTAGGATGGAGAAAAGCACCGCGGTGTGGTCAGCATGGGGAGGTCAGGGAACATGCAGTGGCAATGTAGGATAGGTTTCTGAAAAACATCACGGGGTGGTACGCATTGTATGGGTGTGTGTTACATTACATTCACTAGTAGGAGTGAGAAAAACATCGCGTGGTGGTGTGAGTCGGAGGGTCTGAATTAGGATAGGCATTGAGTGGCAATGTAGGATGGAGAAAAGCACCGCGGGTTGGTCAGCATGGGGAGGTCAGGGAACATGCAGTGGCAATGTAGGATAGGTTTCTGAAAAACATCGCGGGGTGGTGCGCATTGTATGGGTGTGTGTTACATTACATTCACTAGTAGGCATGAGAAAAACATCACGGGGTGTTGTGAGTCGGAGGGTCTCAATTACGATAGGCAGTGAGTGGCAATGTAGGATGGAGAAAAGCACCGCGGGGTGGTCAGCATGGGGAGGTCAGGGAACATGCAGTGGCAATGTAGGATAGGTTTCTGAAACACATCGCGGGGTGGTGCGCATTGTATGGGTGTGTGTTACATTACATTCACTAGTAGGAGTGAGAAAAACATCACGGGGTGGTTCGCATTGTATCGGTGGGTGTTACATTACATTCACTAGTAGGAGTGAGAAAAACTTCACGGGGTGGTGTGAATCGGTGGGTCTGAATTGGGATAGGCAGTGAGTGGCAATGTAGGATGGAGAAAAGCACCGCGGGGTTGGTCAGCATGGGGAGGTCAGGGAACATGCAGTGGCAATGTAGGATAGGTTTCTGAAAAACATCGCGCGGTGGTGCGCATTGTATGGGTGTGTGTTACATTGCATTCACTAGTAGGAGTGAGAAAAACATCACGGGGTGGTGCGCATTGTATGGGTGTGTGTTACATTACATTCACTAGTAGGAGTGAGAAAAACATCACGGTGTGGTGTGCATTGTATGGGTGTGTGTTACATTACATTCACTAGTAGGAGTGAAAAAAACATCACGGGGTGGTGTGAATCGGAGGGTCTGAATTAGGGTAGACAGTGAGTGACAATGTAGAATGGAGAAAAGCACCGCGGTGTGGTCAGCATTTGGAGGTCAGGGAACATGCAGTGGCCATGTAGGATAGGTTTCTGAAAAACATCGCGGGGTGGTGCACATTGTATGGGTGTGTGTTACATTACATTCACTAGTAGGAGTGAGAAAAACATCACGGGGTGGTGAGCATTGTATGGGTGTGTGTTACAATACATTCACTAGTAGGAGTGAGAAAAACATCACGGGGTGGTTTGAATCGGAGGGTCTGAATTAGGATAGGCAGTGAGTGGCAATGTAGGATGGAGAAAAGCACCGCGGGGTGGTCAGCATGGGGAGGTCAGGGAACATGCAGTTGCAATGTAGGATAGGTTTCTGAAAACATCACGGGGTGGTGCGCATTGTATGGGTGTGTGTTACATTACATTCACTAGTAGGAGTGAGAAAAACATCGCGGGGTGGTGTGAATCGGAGGGTCTCAATTAGGATAGGCAGTGAGTGGCAATGTAGGATGGAGAAAAGCACCGCGGGGTTGGTCAGCATGGGGAGGTCAGGGAACATGCAGTGGCAATGTAGGATAGGTTTCTGAAAATCATCGCGGGGTGGTGCGCATTGTATGGGTGTGTGTTACATTACATTCACTAGTAGGAGTGAGAAAAACATCACGGGGTGGTGTGACTCGGAGGGTCTGAATTAGGATAGGCACTGTGTGGCAATGTAGGATGGAGAAAAGCACGGCGGGGTTGGTCAGCATGGGGAGGTCAGGGAACATGCAGTGGCAATGTAGGATAGGTTTCTGAAAAACAACGCGGGGTGGTGCGCACTGTATGGGTGTGTGTTACATTACATTCAATAGTAGGAGTGAGAAAAACATCACGGGGTGGTGCACATTGTATGGGTGTGTGTTACATTACATTCACTAGTAGGAGTGAGAAAAACATCACGGGGTGGTGCGCATTGTATGGGTGTGTGTTACATTACATTCACTAGTAGGAGTGAGAAAAACATCACGGGGTGGTGTGAATCGGAGGGTCTGAATTAGGATATGCAGTGAGTGTCAATGTAGGATGGAGAAAAGCACCACGGGGTGGTCAGCATGGGGATGTCAGGGAACATGCAGTGGCAATGTAGGATAGGTTTCTGAAAAACATCGCGGGGTGGTGCGCATTTTATGGGTGTGTGTCACATTACTTTAACTAGTAGGAGTGAGAAATACATCAAGGGGTGGTGCGCATTGTATGGGTGTGTGTTACATTACATTCACTACTAGGAGTGAGAAAAATATCACGGGGTGGTGTGAATCGGGGGGTCTAAATTGGGATAGGCAGTGAGTGGCAATGTAGGATGGAGAAAAGCACCGCGGTGTGGTCAGCATGGGGAGGTCAGGGAACATGCAGTGGCCATGTAGGATAGGTTTTTGAAAAACATCGCGGGGTGGTGCGCTTTGTATGGGTGTGTGTTACATTACATTCACTAGTAGGAGTGAGAAAAACATCACGGGTTGGTGCGCATTGTATGGGTGTGTGTTACATTACATTCAATAGTAGGGGTGAGAAAAACATCACGGGGTGGTGTGAATCGGAAGGTCTGAATTAGGATAGGCAGTGAGGGGCAATGTAAGATGGAGAAAAGCACCACGGGGTGGTCAGCATGGGGATGTCAGGGAACATGCAGTGGCAATGTAGGATAGGTTTCTGAAAAACATCGCGGGGTGGTGCGCATTTTATGGGTGTGTGTCACATTACTTTAACTAGTAGGAGTGAGAAATACATCAAGGGGTGGTGCGCATTGTATGGGTGTGTGTTACATTACATTCACTACTAGGAGTGAGAAAAATATCACGGGGTGGTGTGAATCGGGGGGTCTAAATTGGGATAGGCAGTGAGTGGCAATGTAGGATGGAGAAAAGCACCGCGGGGTGGTCAGCATGGGGAGGTCAGGGAACATGCAGTGGCAATGTAGGATAGGTTTCTGAAAAACATCACGGGGTGGTGCGCATTGTATGGGTGTTTGTTACATTACATTCACTAGTAGGAGTGAGAAAAACATCACGGGTTTGTGTGAATCGGAGGGTCTGAATTAGGATAGGCAGTGAGTGGCAATGTAGCATGAAGAAAAGCCCCGCGGGGTGGTCAGCATGTGGAGGTCAGGGAACATGCACTGACAATGTAGGATAGGTTTCTGAAAAACATCGCGGGGTGGTGGGCATTGTATGGGTGTGTGTTACATTACATTCACTAGTAGGAGTGAGAAAAATATCACGGGGTAGTGCGCATTGTATGGGTATGTGTTACATTACATTAACTAGGAGGAGTGAGAAAAATATCACGGGGTGGTGTGAATCGGAGGGTCTGAATTAGGATAGGCAGTGAGTGGCAATTTAGGATGGAGAAAAGCACCACGGGGTGGTCAGCATGGGGAGGTCAGGGAACGTGCACTAGCAATGTAGGATAGGTTTTTGAAAAACATCGAGGGGTGGTGCGAATGGCATGGGTGTTGTTACATTACATTCACTAGTAGGAGTGAGAAAAACATCACGGGGTGGTGCGCATTGTATGGGTGTGTGTTACAGTACATTCACTAGGAGGAGTGAGAAAAACATCACGGGGAAGTGTGAATCGGAGGGCCTCAATTAGGATAGGCAGTGAGTGTCAATGTAGGATGAAGAAAAGCACGGCGGGGTGGTCAGCATGGGGAGGTCAGGGAACATGGAGTGGCAATGTAGGATAGGTTTCTGAAAAACATCGCGGGGTGGTGCGCATTGTATGGGTGTGTGTTACATTACATTCTCTAGTAGGAGTGAGAAAAACTTCGCGGGGTGGTGTGAATCGGAGGGGCTGAACTAGGATAGGCAGTGAGTGGCAATGTAGGATGGAGAAAAGCACCGCGAGGTGGTCAGCATGGGGAGGTCAGGGAACATGCAGTGGCAATGTAGGATAGGTTTCTGAAAAACATCGCGGGGTGGTGCGCATTGTATGGGTGTGTGTTACATTACATTCACTAGTAGGAGTGAGAAAAACATCACGGGGTGGTGCGCATTGTATGGGTGTGTGTTACATTACATTCACTAGTAGGAGTGAGAAAAACATCACGGGGTGGTGTGAATTGGAGGGTCTGAATTAGGATAGGCAGTGCGTGGCAATGTAGGATGGAGAAAAGCTCCGCGGGGTGGTCAGCATGGGGAGGTCAGGGAACATGCAGTGGCAATGTAGGATAGGTTTCTGAAAAACATCCCGGGGTGGTGCGCATTGTATGGGTGTGTGTTACATTACATTCACTAGTAGGAGTGAGAAAAACATCATGGGGTGGTGTGAATCGGAGGGTCTGAATTAGGATAGGCAGTGAGTGGCAATGTAGGATGCAGAAAAGCACCGCGGGGTGTTCAGCATGGGGACGTCAGGGAACATGCAGTGGCCATGTAGGATAGGTTTCTGAAAAACATCGCGGGGTGGTGCGCATTGTATGGGTGTGTGTTACATTACATTTTGTTGTAGGAGTGAGTAAAACTTCGTGGGGTTGTGTGAATCGGAGGGTCTGAATTAGGATAGGCAGTGATTGGCAATGTAGGATGGTGAAAGCACCGCAGGGTGGTCAGCATGGGGAGGTCAGGGAACATGCAGTGGCAATGTAGGATAGGTTTCTGAAAAACATCGCGGGGTGGTGCGCATTGTATGGGTTTGTGTTACATTACATTCACTAATACGAGTGAGAAAAACATCACGGGGTGGTGTGAATCGGAGGGTCTGAATTAGGATAGGCAGTGAGTGGCAATGTAGGATGGAGAAAAGCACCTCGGGGTGTTCAGCATGGGGACGTCAGGGAACATGCAGTGGCCATGTAGGATAGGTTTCTGAAAAACATCGCGGGGTGGTGCGCATTGTATGGGTGTGTGTTACATTACATTCACTAGTAGGAGTGAGAAAAACATCACGGGGTGGTGCGCATTGTATGGGTTTGTGTTACATTACATTAACTAGGAGGAGTGAGAAAAATATCACAGGGTGGTGTGAATCGGAGGGTCTGAATTAGGATAGGCAGTGAGTGGCAATTTAGGATGGAGAAAAGCACCGCGGGGTGGTCAGCATGGGGAGGTCAGGGAACGTGCAGTGGCAATGTAGGATAGGTTTTTGAAAACATCGCGGGGTGGTGCGCATTGCATGGGTGTGTGTTACATTACATTCACTAGTAGGAGTGAGAAAAACATCACGGGGTGGTGCGCATTGTATGGGTGTGTGTTACATTACATTCACTAGTAGGAGTGAGAAAAACATCACGGGGTGGTGGGAATCGGAGGGTCTGAATTAGGATACGCAGTGAGTGGCAATGTAGGATGGGGAAAAGCACCGCGGGGTGGTCAGCATGGGGAGGCCAGGGAACATGCAGTGGCAATGTAGGATAGATTTCTGAAAAACATCACGGGGTGGTGCGCATTGTATGGGTGTGTGTTACATTACATTCACTAGTAGGAGTGAGAAAAACATCACGGGGAAGTGTGAATCGGAGGGTATGAATTAGGATAGGCAGTGAGTGTCAATGTAGGATGAAGAAAAGCACCGCGGGGTGGTCAGCATGGGGAGATCAGGGAACATGCAGTGGCAATGTAGGATAGGTTTCTGAAAAACATCGCGGGGTGGTGCGCATTGTATGGGTGTGTGTTACATTACATTCTCTAGTAGGAGTGAGAAAAACTTCGCGGGGTGGTGTGAATCGGAGGGGCTGAACTAGGATAGGCAGTGAGTGGCAATGTAGGATGGAGAAAAGCACCGCGGAGTGGTCAGCATGGGGAGGTCAGGGAACATGCAGTGGCAATGTAGGATAGGTTTCTGAAAAACATCGTGGGGTGGTGCGCATTGTATGGGTGTGTGTTACATTACATTCACTAGCAGGAGTGAGAAAAACATCACGGGGTGGTGTGAATCGGAGGGTCTGAATTAGGATAGGCAGTGAGTGGCAATGTAGGATGGAGAAAAGCACCGCGGGGTGGTCAGCATGGGGAGGTCAGGGAACATGTATTGGCCATGTAGGAGAGGTTTCTGAAAAACGTCGCGGGGTGGTACGCATTGTATGGGTGTGTGTTACATTACATTCACTAGTAGGAGTGAGAAAAACATCACGGGGTCGTGTGAATCGGAGGGTCTGAATTAGGATAGGCAGTGAGTGGCAATGTAGGATGGAGAAAGCACCGCGGGGTGGTCCGCATGGTGAGGTCAGGGAACATGCAGTGGCAATGTAGGATAGGTTTCTGAAAAACATCGCGGGGTGGTGCGCATTGTATGGATGTGTGTTACAGTACATTCACTAGTAGGAGTGAGAAAAACATCACGGGGAAGTGTGAATCGGAGGGTCTGAATTAGGATAGGCAGTGAGTGTCAATGTAGGATGAAGACAAGCACCGCGGGGTGGTCAGCATGGGGAGGTCAGGGAACATGGAGTGGCAATGAAGGATAGGTTTCTGAAAAACATCACGGGGTGGTGCGCATTGTATGGGTGTGTGTTACATTACATTCACTAGTAGGAGTGAGAAAAACATCACGGGGTGGTGCGCATTGTATGGGTGTGTGTTACATTACATTCACTAGTAGGATTGAGAAAAACATCACGGGGTGGTGTGAATTGGAGGGTCTGAATTAGGATAGGCAGTGCGTGGCAATGTAGGATGGAGAAAAGCACCGCGGGGTGGTCAGCATGGGGAGGTCAGGGAACATGCAGTGGCAATGTAGGATAGGTTTCTGAAAAACATTCCGGGGTGGTGCGCACTGTATGGGTGTGTGTTACATTACATTCACTAGTAGGAGTGAGAAAAACATCACGGGGAGGTGTGCATCAGAGGGTCTGAATTAGGATAGGCAGTGAGTGGCAATGTAGGATGGAGAAAAGCACCGCGGGGTGGTCAGCATGGGGAGGTCAGGGAACATTCAGTGGCCATGTAGGATAGGTTTCTGAAAAACATCGCGGGGTGGTGCGCATTTTATGGGTGTGTGTTACATTACATTTTCTAGTAGGAGTGAGAAAAACATCACGGGGTCGTGTGAATCGGAGGGTCTGAATTAGGATAGGCAGTGAGTGGCAATTTAGGATGGAGAAAAGCACCGCGGGGTTGTCAGCATGCGGAGGTCAGGGAACGTGCAGTGGCAATGAAGGATAGGTTTTTGAAAAACATCGCGGGGTGGTGCGCATTGCATGGGTGTGTGTTACATTACATTCACTAGTAGGAGTGAGAAAAACATCACGGGGTGGTGTGCATTGTATAGGTGTGTGCTCCATTACATTCACTAGTAGGAGTGAGAAAAACATCACGGGGTGGTGTGAATCGGAGGGTCTGAATTAGGTTAGGCAGTGAGTGGCAATGTAGGATGGAGAAAAGCACCGCGGGGTGGTCAGCATGGGGAGGCCATGGAACATGCAGTGGCAATGTAGGATAGTTTTCTGAAAAACATCACGATGTGGTGCGCATTGTATGGGTGTGTGTTACATTACATTCACTAGTAGGAGTGAGAAAAACATCATGGGGAAGCGTGAATCGGAGGGTCTGAATTAGGATAGGCAGTGAGTGTCAATGTAGGATGAAGAAAAGCATCGCGGGGTGGTCAGCATGGGGAGATCAGGGAACATGCAGTGGCAATGTACGATAGGTTTCTGAAAAACATCGCGGGGTGGTGCGCATTGTATGGGTGTGTGTTACATTACATTTTGTAGTAGGAGTTAGAAAAACTTCGCGGGGTTGTGTGAATCGGAGGGTCTGAATTAGGATAGGCAGTGAGTGGCAATGTAGGATGGAGAAAAGCACCGCGGGGTGGTCAGCATGGGGAGGTCAGGGAACATGCAGTGGCAATGTATGATAGGTTTCTGAAAAACATCGCGGGGTGCTGCGCATTGTATGGGTGTGTGTTACATTACATTCACTAGTAGGAGTGAGAAAAACATCACGGGTTGGTGTTAATCGGAGGGTCTGAATTAGGATAGGCAGTGAGTGGCAATGTAGGATGGAGAAAAGCACCGCGGGGTGGTCAGCATGGGGAGGTCAGGGAACATGTAGTGGCCATGTAGGATAGGTTTCTGAAAAAAGTCGCGGGGTGGTACGCATTGTATGGGTGTGTGTTACATTACATTCACTAGTAGGAGTGAGAAAAACATCACGGGGTCGTGTGAATCGGAGGGTCTGAATTAGGATAGGCAGTGAGTGGCAATGTAGGATGGAGAAAGCACCACGGGGTGGTCAGCATGGGGAGGACAGGGAACATGCAGTGGCAATGTAGGATTGGTTTCTGAAAAACATCGCGGGGTGGTGCGCATTGTATGGGTGTGTGTTACATTACATTCACTAGTAGGAGTGAGAAAAACATCACGTGGTGGTGTGAATCGGAGGGTCTGAATTAGGATAGGCAGTGAGTGGCAATGTAGGATGGAGAAAAGCACCTCGGGGTGTTCAGCATGGGGAGGTCAGGGAACATGCAGTGGCCATGTAGGATAGGTTTCTGAAAAACAACGCGGGGTGATGCGCATTGTATGGGTGTATGTTACATTACATTCACTAGTAGGAGTGAGAAAAACATCACGGGGTGGTGCGCATTGTATGGGTTTGTGTTACATTACATTAACTAGGAGGAGTGAGAAAAATATCACGGTGTGGTGTGAATCGGAGGGTCTGAATTAGGATAGGCAGTGAGTGGCAATTTAGGATGGAGAAAAGCACCGCGGGGTGGTCAGCATGGTGAGGTCAGGGAACGTGCAGTGGCAATGTAGGATAGGTTTTTGAAAAACATCGCGGGGTGGTGCGCATTGCATGGGTGTGTGTTACATTACATTCACTAGTAGGAGTGAGAAAAACATCACGGGGTGGTGCGCATTGTATGGGTGTGTGTTACATTACATTCACTAGTAGGAGTGAGAAAAACATCACGGGGTGGTGCGCATTATATGGGTGTGTGTTACATTACATTCACTAGTAGGAGTGAGAAAAACATCACGGGGTGGTGTGAATTGGAGGGTCTGAATTAGGATAGGCAGTGCGTGGCAATGTAGGATGGAGAAAAGCACCGCGGGGTGGTCAGCATGGGGAGGTCAGGGAACATGGAGTGGCAATGTAGGATAGGTTTCTGAAAAACATCCCGGGGTGGTGCGCATTGTATGGGTGTGTGTTACATTACATTCACTACTAGGAGTGAGAAAAACATCATGGGGTGGTGTGAATCGGAGGGTCAGCATTAGGATAGGCAGTGAGTGGCAATGTAGGATGCAGAAAAGCACCGCGGGGTGGTCTGCATGGGAAATCAGGGTACATGCAGTGGCAATGTAGGATAGGTTTCTGAAAAACATCGCGGGGTGGTGCGCATTGTATGGGTGTGTGTTACATTACATTTTGTAGTAGGAGTGAGTAAAACTTCGTGGGGTTGTGTGAATCGGAGGGTCTGAATTAGGATAGGCAGTGATTGGCAATGTAGGATGGAGAAAAGCACCGCGGGGTGGTCAGCATGGGGAGGTAAGGGAACATGCAGTGGCAATGTATGATAGGTTTCTGAAAAACATCACGGGGTGGTGCGCATTGTATGGGTGTGTGTTACATTACATTCACTAGTAGGACTGAGAAAAACATCCCGGGGTGGTGTGAATCGGAGGGTCTGAATTAGGATAGGCAGTGAGTGGCAATGTAGGATGGAGAAAAGCACCGCGGGGTGGTCAGCATGGGGAGGTCAGGGAACATGCAGTGGCCATGTAGGATAGGTTTCTGAAAAACGTCGCGGGGTGGTGCGCATTGTATGGGTGTGTGTTACATTACATTCACTAGTAGGAGTGAGAAAAACATCACGGTGTTGTGTGAATCGGAGGGTCTGAATTAGGATAGGCAGTGATTGGCAATGTAGGATGGAGAAAGCACCGCAGGGTGGTCAGCATGGGAAGGACAGGGAACATGCAGTGGCAATGTAGGATAGGTTTCTGAAAAACATCGCGGGGTGGTGCGCATTGTATGGGTTTGTGTTACATTACATTCACTAATAGGAGTGAGAAAAACATCACGGGGTGGTGTGAATCGGAGGGTCTGAATTAGGATAGGCAGTGAGTGGCAATGTAGGATGGAGAAAAGCACCTCGGGGTGTTCAGCATGGGGAGGTCAGGGAACATGCAGTGGCCATGTAGGATAGGTTTCTGAAAAACATCGCGGGGTGGTGCGCATTGTATGGGTGTGTGTTACATTACATTCACTAGTAGGAGTGAGAAAAACATCACGGGGTGGTGCGCATTGTATGGGTTTGTGTTACATTACATTCACTAGTAGGAGTGAGAAAAACATCACGGGGTGGTGTGAATCGGAGGGTCTGAATTAGAATACACAGTGAGTGGCAATGTAGGATGGGGAAAAGCACCGCGGGGTGGTCAGCATGGGGAGGCCAGGGAACATGCAGTGGCAATGTAGGATAGAATTCTGAAAAACATCACGGGGTGGTGCGCATTGTATGGGTGTGTGTTACATTACATTCACTAGTAGGAGTGAGAAAAACATCACGGGGAAGTGTGAATCGGAGGATATGAATTAGGATAGGCAGTGAGTGTCAATGTAGGATGAAGAAAAGCACCGCGGGGTGTTCAGCATGGGGAGATCAGGGAACATGCAGTGGCAATGTAGGATAGGTTTCTGAAAAACATCGCGGGGTGGTGCGCATTGTATGGGTGTGTGTTACATTACATTCACTAGTAGGAGTGAGAAAAATATCACGGGGTGGTGCGCATTGTATGGGTGTGTGTTACATTACATTCACTAGTAGGAGTGAGAAAAACTTCGCGGGGTGGTGTGAATCGGAAGGTCTGAATTAGGATAGGCAGTGAGTGGCAATGTAGATGGAGAAAGCACCGCGGGGTGATCCGCATGGTGAGGTCAGGGAACATGCAGTGGCAATGTAGATTAGGTTTCTGAAAAACATCGCGGGGTGGTGCGCATTGTATGGGTGTGTGTTACAGTACATTCACTAGTAGGAGTGAGAAAAACATCACGGGGAAGTGTGAATCGGAGGGTCTGAATTAGGATAGGCAGTGAGTGTCAATGTAGGATGAAGACAAGCACCGCGGGGTGGTCAGCATGGGGAGGTCAGGGAACATGGAGTGGCAATGAAGGATAGGTTTCTGAAAAACATCGCGGGGTGGTGCGCATTGTATGGGTATGTGTTACATTACATTCACTAGTAGGAGTGAGAAAAACATCACGGGGTGGTGCGCATTGTATGGGTGTGTGTTACATTACATTCACTAGTAGGAGTGAGAAAAACATCACGGGGTGGTGTGAATTGGAGCGTCTGAATTAGGATAGGCAGTGCGTGGCAATGTAGGATGGAGAAAAGCACCGCGGGGTGGTCAGCATGGGGAGGTCAGGGAACATGCAGTGGCAATGTAGGATAGGTTTCTGAAAAACATTCCGGGGTGGTGCGCATTGTATGGGTGTGTGTTACATTACATTCACTAGTAGGAGTGAGAAAAACATCACGGGGAGGTGTGAATCAGAGGGTCTGAATTAGGATAGGCAGTGAGTGGCAATGTAGGATGGAGAAAAGCACCGCGGGGTGGTCAGCATGGGGAGGTCAGGGAACATTCAGTGGCCATGTAGGATAGGTTTCTGAAAAACATCGCGGGGTGGTGCGCATTTTATGGGTGTGTGTTACATTACATTTTCTAGTAGGAGTGAGAAAAACATCACGGGGTCATGTGAATCGGAGGGTCTGAATTAGGATAGGCAGTGAGTGGCAATGTAGGATGGAGAAAAGCACCGCGGGGTGGTCAGCATGGGGAGGTCAGGGAACATGCAGTGGCAATGTAGGATAGGTTTCTGAAAAATATCGCTGGGTGGTGCGCATTGTATGGGTGTGTGTTACGTTACATTCACTAGTAGGAGTGAGAAAAACATCACGGTGTGGTGTGAATCGAAGGGTCTGAATTAGGATAGGCAGTGAGTTGCAATTTAGGATGGAGAAAAGCACCGCGGGGTTGTCAGCATGCGGAGGTCAGGGAACGTGCAGTGGAAATGAAGGATAGGTTTTTGAAAAACATCGCGGGGTGGTGCGCTTTGCATGGGTGTGTGTTACATTACATTCACTAGTAGGAGTGAGAAAAACATCACGGGGTGGTGTGCATTGTATGGGTGTGTGCTCCATTACATTCACTAGTAGGAGTGAGAAAAACATCACGGGGTGGTGTGAATCGGAGGGTCTGAATTAGGATAGGCAGTGAGTGGCAATGTAGGATGGAGAAAAGCACCGCGGGGTGGTCAGCATGGGGAGGCCATGGAACATGCAGTGGCAATGTAGGATAGTTTTCTGAAAAACATCACGATGTGGTGCGCATTGTATGGGTGTGTGTTACATTACATTCACTAGTAGGAGTGAGAAAAACATCACGGGGAAGCGTGAATCGGAGGGTCTGAATTAGGATAAGCAGTGAGTGTCAATGTAGGATGAAGAAAAGCATCGCGGGGTGGTCAGCATGGGGAGATCAGGGAACATGCAGTGGCAATGTACGATAGGTTTCTGAAAAACATCGCGGGGTGGTGCGCATTGTATGGGTGTGTGTTACATTACATTTTGTAGTAGGAGTTAGAAAAACTTCGCGGGGTTGTGTGAATCGGAGGGTCTGATTTAGGATAGGCAGTGAGTGGCAATGTAGGATGGAGAAAAGCACCGCGGGGTGGTCAGCATGGGGAGGTCAGGGAACATGCAGTGGCAATGTATGATAGGTTTCTGAAAAACATCGCGGGGTGGTGCGCATTGTATGGGTGTGTGTTACATTACATTCACTAGTAGGAGTGAGAAAAACATCACGGGGTGGTGTTAATCGGAGGGTCTGAATTAGGATAGGAAATGAGTGGCAATGTAGGATGGAGAAAAGCACCGCGAGGTGGTCAGCATGGGGAGGTCAGGGAACATGTAGTGGCCATGTAGGATAGGTTTCTGAAAAAAGTCGCGGGGTGGTACGCATTTTATGGGTGTGTGTTACATTACATTCACTAGTAGGAGTGAGAAAAACATCACGGGGTCGTGTGAATCGGAGGGTCTGAATTAGGATAGGCAGTGAGTGGCAATGTAGGATGGAGAAAGCACCACGGGGTGGTCAGCATGGGGAGGACAGGGAACATGCAGTGGCAATGTAGGATTGGTTTCTGAAAAACATCGCGGGGTGGTGCGCATTGTATGGGTGTGTGTTACATTACATTCACTAGTAGGAGTGAGAAAAACATCACGCGGTGGTGTGAATCGGAGGGTCTGAATTAGGATAGGCAGTGAGTGGCAATGTAGGATGGAGAAAAGCACCTCGGGGTGTTCAGCATGGGGAGGTCAGGGAACATGCAGTGGCCATGTAGGATAGGTTTCTGAAAAACATCGCGGGGTGCTGCGCATTGTATGGGTGTATTTTACATTACATTCACTAGTAGGAGTGAGAAAAACATCACGGTGTGGTGCGCATTGTATGGGTTTGTGTTACATTACATTAACTAGGAGGAGTGAGAAAAATATCACGGGTTGGTGTGAATCGGAGGGTCTGAATTAGGATAGGCAGTGAGTGGCAATTTAGGATGGAGAAAAGCACCGCGGGGTGGTCAGCATGGGGAGGTCAGGGAACGTGCAGTGGCAATGTAGGATAGGTTTTTGAAAAACATCGCGGGGTGGTGCGCATTGCATGGGTGTGTGTTACATTACATTCACTAGTAGGAGTGAGAAAAACATCACGGGGTGGTGCGCATTGTATGGGTGTGTGTTACATTACATTCACTAGTAGGAGTGAGAAAAACATCACGGTGTGGTGCGCATTGTATGGGTTTGTGTTACATTACATTAACTAGGAGGAGTGAGAAAAATATCACGGGTTGGTGTGAATCGGAGGGTCTGAATTAGGATAGGCAGTGAGTGGCAATTTAGGATGGAGAAAAGCACCGCGGGGTGTTCAGCATGGGGAGATCAGGGAACATGCAGTGGCAATGTAGGATAGGTTTCTGAAAAACATCGCGGGGTGGTGCGCATTGTATGGGTGTGTGTTACATTACATTCACTAGTAGGAGTGAGAAAAATATCACGGGGTGGTGCGCATTGTATGGGTGTGTGTTACATTACATTCACTAGTAGGAGTGAGAAAAACTTCGCGGGGTGGTGTGAATCGGATGGTCTGAATTAGGATAGGCAGTGAGTGGCAATGTAGATGGAGAAAGCACCGCGGGGTGATCCGCATGGTGAGTTCAGGGAACATGCAGTGGCAATGTAGAATAGGTTTCTGAAAAACATCGCGGGGTGGTGCGCATTGTATGGGTGTGTGTTACAGTACATTCACTAGTAGGAGTGAGAAAAACATCACGGGGAAGTGTGAATCGGAGGGTCTGAATTAGGATAGGCAGTGAGTGTCAATGTAGGATGAAGACAAGCACCGCGGGGTGGTCAGCATGGGGAGGTCAGGGAACATGGAGTGGCAATGAAGGATAGGTTTCTGAAAAACATCGCGGGGTGGTGCGCATTGTATGGGTATGTGTTACATTACATTCACTAGTAGGAGTGAGAAAAACATCACGGGGTGGTGCGCATTGTATGGGTGTGTGTTACATTACATTCACTAGTAGGAGTGAGAAAAACATCACGGGGAAGCGTGAATCGGAGGGTCTGAATTAGGATAAGCAGTGAGTGTCAATGTAGGATGAAGAAAAGCATCGCGGGGTGGTCAGCATGGGGAGATCAGGGAACATGCAGTGGCAATGTACGATAGGTTTCTGAAAAACATCGCGGGGTGGTGCGCATTGTATGGGTGTGTGTTACATTACATTTTGTAGTAGGAGTTAGAAAAACTTCGCGGGGTTGTGTGAATCGGAGGGTCTGATTTAGGATAGGCAGTGAGTGGCAATGTAGGATGGAGAAAAGCACCGCGGGGTGGTCAGCATGGGGAGGTCAGGGAACATGCAGTGGCAATGTATGATAGGTTTCTGAAAAACATCGCGGGGTGGTGCGCATTGTATGGGTGTGTGTTACATTACATTCACTAGTAGGAGTGAGAAAAACATCACGGGGTGGTGTTAATCGGAGGGTCTGAATTAGGATAGGCAATGAGTGGCAATGTAGGATGGAGAAAGCACCACGGGGTGGTCAGCATGGGGAGGACAGGGAACATGCAGTGGCAATGTAGGATTGGTTTCTGAAAAACATCGCGGGGTGGTGCGCATTGTATGGGTGTGTGTTACATTACATTCACTAGTAGGAGTGAGAAAAACATCACGCGGTGGTGTGAATCGGAGGGTCTGAATTAGGATAGGCAGTGAGTGGCAATGTAGGATGGAGAAAAGCACCTCGGGGTGTTCAGCATGGGGAGGTCAGGGAACATGCAGTGGCCATGTAGGATAGGTTTCTGAAAAACATCGCGGGGTGCTGCGCATTGTATGGGTGTATTTTACATTACATTCACTAGTAGGAGTGAGAAAAACATCACGGTGTGGTGCGCATTGTATGGGTTTGTGTTACATTACATTAACTAGGAGGAGTGAGAAAAATATCACGGGTTGGTGTGAATCGGAGGGTCTGAATTAGGATAGGCAGTGAGTGGCAATTTAGGATGGAGAAAAGCACCGCGGGGTGGTCAGCATGGGGAGGTCAGGGAACGTGCAGTGGCAATGTAGGATAGGTTTTTGAAAAACATCGCGGGGTGGTGCGCATTGCATGGGTGTGTGTTACATTACATTCACTAGTAGGAGTGAGAAAAACATCACGGGGTGGTGCGCATTGTATGGGTGTGTGTTACATTACATTCACTAGTAGGAGTGAGAAAAACATCACGGTGTGGTGTGCATTGTATGGGTTTGTGTTACATTACATTAACTAGGAGGAGTGAGAAAAATATCACGGGTTGGTGTGAATCGGAGGGTCTGAATTAGGATAGGCAGTGAGTGGCAATTTAGGATGGAGAAAAGCACCGCGGGGTGTTCAGCATGGGGAGATCAGGGAACATGCAGTGGCAATGTAGGATAGGTTTCTGAAAAACATCGCGGGGTGGTGCGCATTGTATGGGTGTGTGTTACATTACATTCACTAGTAGGAGTGAGAAAAATATCACGGGGTGGTGCGCATTGTATGGGTGTGTGTTACATTACATTCACTAGTAGGAGTGAGAAAAACTTCGCGGGGTGGTGTGAATCGGATGGTCTGAATTAGGATAGGCAGTGAGTGGCAATGTAGATGGAGAAAGCACCGCGGGGTGATCCGCATGGTGAGGTCAGGGAACATGCAGTGGCAATGTAGAATAGGTTTCTGAAAAACATCGCGGGGTGGTGCGCATTGTATGGGTGTGTGTTACAGTACATTCACTAGTAGGAGTGAGAAAAACATCACGGGGAAGTGTGAATCGGAGGGTCTGAATTAGGATAGGCAGTGAGTGTCAATGTAGGATGAAGACAAGCACCGCGGGGTGGTCAGCATGGGGAGGTCAGGGAACATGGAGTGGCAATGAAGGATAGGTTTCTGAAAAACATCGCGGGGTGGTGCGCATTGTATGGGTATGTGTTACATTACATTCACTAGTAGGAGTGAGAAAAACATCACGGGGTGGTGCGCATTGTATGGGTGTGTGTTACATTACATTCACTAGTAGGAGTGAGAAAAACATCACGGGGTGGTGTGAATTGGAGCGTCTGAATTAGGATAGGCAGTGCGTGGCAATGTAGGATGGAGAAAAGCACCGCGGGGTGGTCAGCATGGGGAGGTCAGGGAACATGCAGTGGCAATGTAGGATAGGTTTCTGAAAAACATTCCGGGGTGGTGCGCATTGTATGGGTGTGTGTTACATTACATTCACTAGTAGGAGTGAGAAAAACATCACGGGGAGGTGTGAATCAGAGGGTCTGAATTAGGATAGGCAGTGAGTGGCAATGTAGGATGGAGAAAAGCACCGCGGGGTGGTCAGCATGGGGAGGTCAGGGAACATTCAGTGGCCATGTAGGATAGGTTTCTGAAAAACATCGCGGGGTGGTGCGCATTTTATGGGTGTGTGTTACATTACATTTTCTAGTAGGAGTGAGAAAAACATCACGGGGTCATGTGAATCGGAGGGTCTGAATTAGGATAGGCAGTGAGTGGCAATGTAGGATGGAGAAAAGCACCGCGGGGTGGTCAGCATGGGGAGGTCAGGGAACATGCAGTGGCAATGTAGGATAGGTTTCTGAAAAATATCGCTGGGTGGTGCGCATTGTATGGGTGTGTGTTACGTTACATTCACTAGTAGGAGTGAGAAAAACATCACGGTGTGGTGTGAATCGAAGGGTCTGAATTAGGATAGGCAGTGAGTTGCAATTTAGGATGGAGAAAAGCACCGCGGGGTTGTCAGCATGCGGAGGTCAGGGAACGTGCAGTGGCAATGAAGGATAGGTTTTTGAAAAACATCGCGGGGTGGTGCGCTTTGCATGGGTGTGTGTTACATTACATTCACTAGTAGGAGTGAGAAAAACATCACGGGGTGGTGTGCATTGTATGGGTGTGTGCTCCATTACATTCACTAGTAGGAGTGAGAAAAACATCACGGGGTGGTGTGAATCGGAGGGTCTGAATTAGGATAGGCAGTGAGTGGCAATGTAGGATGGAGAAAAGCACCGCGGGGTGGTCAGCATGGGGAGGCCATGGAACATGCAGTGGCAATGTAGGATAGTTTTCTGAAAAACATCACGATGTGGTGCGCATTGTATGGGTGTGTGTTACATTACATTCACTAGTAGGAGTGAGAAAAACATCACGGGGAAGCGTGAATCGGAGGGTCTGAATTAGGATAAGCAGTGAGTGTCAATGTAGGATGAAGAAAAGCATCGCGGGGTGGTCAGCATGGGGAGATCAGGGAACATGCAGTGGCAATGTACGATAGGTTTCTGAAAAACATCGCGGGGTGGTGCGCATTGTATGGGTGTGTGTTACATTACATTTTGTAGTAGGAGTTAGAAAAACTTCGCGGGGTTGTGTGAATCGGAGGGTCTGATTTAGGATAGGCAGTGAGTGGCAATGTAGGATGGAGAAAAGCACCGCGGGGTGGTCAGCATGGGGAGGTCAGGGAACATGCAGTGGCAATGTATGATAGGTTTCTGAAAAACATCGCGGGGTGGTGCGCATTGTATGGGTGTGTGTTACATTACATTCACTAGTAGGAGTGAGAAAAACATCACGGGGTGGTGTTAATCGGGGGGTCTGAATTAGGATAGGCAATGAGTGGCAATGTAGGATGGAGAAAAGCACCGCGAGGTGGTCAGCATGGGGAGGTCAGGGAACATGTAGTGGCCATGTAGGATAGGTTTCTGAAAAAAGTCGCGGGGTGGTACGCATTTTATGGGTGTGTGTTACATTACATTCACTAGTAGGAGTGAGAAAAACATCACGGGGTCGTGTGAATCGGAGGGTCTGAATTAGGATAGGCAGTGAGTGGCAATGTAGGATGGAGAAAGCACCACGGGGTGGTCAGCATGGGGAGGACAGGGAACATGCAGTGGCAATGTAGGATTGGTTTCTGAAAAACATCGCGGGGTGGTGCGCATTGTATGGGTGTGTGTTACATTACATTCACTAGTAGGAGTGAGAAAAACATCACGCGGTGGTGTGAATCGGAGGGTCTGAATTAGGATAGGCAGTGAGTGGCAATGTAGGATGGAGAAAAGCACCTCGGGGTGTTCAGCATGGGGAGGTCAGGGAACATGCAGTGGCCATGTAGGATAGGTTTCTGAAAAACATCGCGGGGTGCTGCGCATTGTATGGGTGTATTTTACATTACATTCACTAGTAGGAGTGAGAAAAACATCACGGGGTGGTGCGCATTGTATGGGTGTGTGTTACATTACATTCACTAGTAGGAGTGAGAAAAACATCACGGGGTGGTGCGCATTGTATGGGTGTGTGTTACATTACATTCACTAGTAGGAGTGAGAAAAACATCACGGGGTGGTGTGAATTGGAGGGTCTGAATTAGGATAGGCAGTGCGTGGCAATGTAGGATGGAGAAAAGCACCGCGGGGTGGTCAGCATGGGGAAGTCAGGGAACATGCAGTGGCAATGTAGGATAGGTTTCTGAAAAACATCCCGGGGTGGTGCGCATTGTATGGGTGTGTGTTACATTACATTCACTAGTAGGAGTGAGAAAAACATCATGGGGTGGTGTGAATCGGAGGGTCTGAATTAGGATAGGCAGTGAGTGGCAATGTAGGATGCAGAAAAGCACCGCGGGGTGGTCAGCATGGGGAAATCAGGGAACATGCAGTGGCAATGTAGGATCGGTTTCTGAAAAACATCGCGGGGTGGTGCGCATTGTATGGGTGTGTGTTACATTACATTCACTGGTAGGAGTGAGAAAAACATCACGGTGTTGTGTGAATCGGAGGGTCTGAATTAGGATAGGCAGTGATTGGCAATGTAGGATGGAGAAAGCACCGCAGGGTGGTCAGCATGGGGAGGTCAGGGAACATGCAGTGGCAATGTAGGATAGGTTTCTGAAAAACATCACGGGGTGGTGCGCATTGTATGGGTTTGTGTTACATTACATTCACTAATAGGAGTGAGAAAAACATCACGGGGTGGTGTGAATCGGAGGGTCTGAATTAGGATAGGCAGTGAGTGGCAATGTAGGATGGAGAAAAGCACCTCGGGGTGTTTCAGCATGGGGAGGTCAGGGAACATGCAGTGGCCATGTAGGATAGGTTTCTGAAAAACATCGCGGGTGGTGCGCATTGTATGGGTGTGTGTTACATTACATTCACTAGTAGGAGTGAGAAAAACATCATGGGGTGATGCGCATTGTATGGGTTTGTGTTACATTACATTCACTAATAGGAGTGAGAAAAACATCACGGGTGGTGTGGAATCGGAGGGTCTGAATTAGGATAGGCAGTGAGTGGCAATTTAGGATGGAGAAAAGCACCGGCGGGGTGGTCAGCATGGGGAGGTCAGGGAACGTGCAGTGGCAATGTAGGATAGGTTTTTGAAAACATCGCGGGGTGGTGCGCATTGCATGGGTGTGTGTTACATTACATTCACTAGTAGGAGTGAGAAAAACATCACGGGGTGGTGCGCATTGTATGGGTGTGTGTTACATTACATTCACTAGTAGGAGTGAGAAAAACATCACGGGGTGGTGTGAATCGGAGGGTCTGAATTAGGATACGCAGTGAGTGGCAATGTAGGATGGGAAAAGCACCGCGGGGTGGTCAGCATGGGGAGGCCAGGGAACATGCAGTGGCAATGTAGGATAGATTTCTGAAAAACATCACGGGGTGGTGCGCATTGTATGGGTGTGTGTTACATTACATTCACTAGTAGGAGTGAGAAAAACATCACGGGGAATTTGTGAATCGGAGGATATGAATTAGGATAGGCAGTGAGTGTCAATGTAGGATGAAGAAAAGCACCGCGGGGTGGTCAGCATGGGAGATCAGGGAACATGCAGTGGCAATGTAGCATAGGTTTCTGAAAAACATCGCGGGGTGGTGCGCATTGTATGGGTGTGTGTTACATTACATTCTCTAGTAGGAGTGAGAAAAACTTTGCGGGGTGGTGTGAATCGGAGGGTCTGAACTAGGATAGGCAGTGAGTGGCAATGTAGGATGGAGAAAAGCACCGCGGAGTGGTCAGCATGGGGAGGTCAGGGAACATGCAGTGGCAATGTAGGATAGGTTTCTGAAAAACATCGCGGGGTGGTGCGCATTGTATGGGTGTGTGTTACATTACATTCACTAGCAGGAGTGAGAAAAACATCACGGGGTGGTGTGAATCGGAGGGTCTGAATTAGGATAGGCAATGAGTGGCAATGTAGGATGGAGAAAAGCACCGCGGGGTGGTCAGCATGGAGAGGTCAGGGAACATTTAGTGGCCATGCAGGAGAGGTTTCTGAAAAACGTCGCGGGGTGGTACGCATTGTATGGGTGTGTGTTTACATTACATTCACTAGTAGGAGTGAGAAAAACATCACGGGGTCGTGTGAATCGGAGGTCTGAATTAGGATAGGCAGTGAGTGGCAATGTAGGATGAGAAAGCACCGCGGGGTGGTCCGCATGGTGAGGTCAGGGAACATGCAGTGGCAATGTAGGATAGGTTTCTGAAAAACATCGCGGGGTGGTGCGCATTGTATGGGTGTGTGTTACATTACATTCACTAGCAGGAGTGAGAAAAACATCACGGGGTGGTGTGAATCGGAGGGTCTGAATTAGGATAGGCAATGAGTGGCAATGTAGGATGGAGAAAAGCACCGCGGGGTGGTCAGCATGGAGAGGTCAGGGAACATTTAGTGGCCATGCAGGAGAGGTTTCTGAAAAACGTCGCGGGGTGGTACGCATTGTATGGGTGTGTGTTACATTACATTCACTAGTAGGAGTGAGAAAAACATCGCGGGGTGGTGTGAATCGGAGGGTCTGAATTAGGATAGGCAGTGAGTGGCAATGTAGGATGGAGAAAAGCACCGCGGGGTGGTCAGCATGGGGAGGTCAGGGAACATGCAGTGGCAATGTAGGATAGGTTTCTGAAAAATATCGCTGGGTGGTGCGCATTGTATGGGTGTGTGTTACGTTACATTCACTAGTAGGAGTGAGAAAAACATCACGGTGTGGTGTGAATCGGAGGGTCTGAATTAGGATAGGCAGTGAGTGGCATTTAGGATGGAGAAAAGCACCGCGGGGTTGTCAGCATGCGGAGGTCAGGGAACGTGCAGTGGCAATGAAGGATAGGTTTTTGAAAAACATCGCGGGGTGGTGCGCATTGCATGGGTGTGTGTTACATTACATTCACTAGTAGGAGTGAGAAAAACATCACGGGGTGGTGTGCATTGTATGGGTGTGTGCTCCATTACATTCACTAGTAGGAGTGAGAAAAACATCACGGGGTCGTGTGAATCGGAGGGTCTGAATTAGGATAGGCAGTGAGTGGCAATGTAGGATGGAGAAAAGCACCGCGGGGTGGTCAGCATGGGAGGCCATGGAACATGCAGTGGCAATGTAGGATAGTTTTCTGAAAAACATCACGATGTGGTGCGCATTGTATGGGTGTGTGTTACATTACATTCCCTAGTAGGAGTGAGAAAAACATCACGGGGAAGCGTGAATCGGAGGGTCTGAATTAGCATAGGCAGTGAGTGTCAATGTAGGATGAAGAAAAGCATCGCGGGGTGGTCAGCATGGGGAGATCAGGGAACATGCAGTGGCAATGTACGATAGGTTTCTGAAAAACATCGCGGGGTGGTGCGCATTGTATGGGTGTGTGTTACATTACATTTTGTAGTAGGAGTTAGAAAAACTTCGCGGGGTTGTGTGAATCGGAGGGTCTGAATTAGGATAGGCAGTGAGTGGCAATGTAGGATGGAGAAAAGCACCGCGGGGTGGTCAGCATGGGGAGGTCAGGGAACATGCAGTGGCAATGTGTGATAGGTTTCTGAAAAACATCGTGGGGTGGTGCGCATTGTATGGGTGTGTGTTACATTACATTCACTAGTAGGAGTGAGAAAAACATCACGGGGTCGTGTGAATCGGAGGGTCTGAATTAGGATAGGCAGTGAGTGGCAATGTAGGATGGAGAAAGCACCACGGGGTGGTCAGCATGGGGAGGACAGGGAACATGCAGTGGCAATGTAGGATAGGTTTCTGAAAAACATCGCGGGGTGGTGCGCATTGTATGGGTGTGTGTTACATTACATTCACTAGTAGGAGTGAGAAAAACATCACGCGGTGGTGTGAATCGGAGGGTCTGAATTAGGATAGGCAGTGAGTGGCAATGTAGGATGGAGAAAAGCACCTCGGGGTGTTCAGCATGGGGAGGTCAGGGAACATGCAGTGGCCATGTAGGATAGGTTTCTGAAAAACATCGCGGGGTGCTGCGCATTGTATGGGTGTATGTTACATTACATTCAATAGTAGGAGTGAGAAAAACATCACGGGGTGGTGCGCATTGTATGGGTTTGTGTTACATTACATTAACTAGGAGGAGTGAGAAAAATATCACGGGGTGCTGTGAATCGGAGGGTCTGAATTAGGATAGGCAGTGAGTGGCAATTTAGGATGGAGAAAAGCACCGCGGCGTGGTCAGCTTGGGGAGGTCAGGGAACGAGCAGTGGCAATGTAGGATAGGTTTCTGAAAAACATCACGGGGTGGTGCGCATTGTATGGGTGTGTGTTACATTACATTCTCTAGTAGGAGTGAGAAAAACTTCGCGGGGTGGTGTGAATCGGAGGGTCTGAATTAGGATAATCAGTGAGTGGCAATGTAGGATGGAGAAAAGCACCGCGGAGTGGTCAGCATGGGGAGGTCAGGGAATATGCAGTGGCCGTGTAGGATAGGTTTCTGAAAAACATCGCGGGGTGGTGCGCATTGTATGGGTGTGTGTTACATTACATTCACTAGTAGGAGTGAGAAAAACATCACGGGGTGGTGTGAATTGGAGGGTCTGAATTAGGATAGGCAGTGAGTGGCAATGTAGGATGGAGAAAAGCACCGCGGGGTGGTCAGCATGGGGAGGTCAGGGAACATGCAGTGGCCATGTAGGTTAGTTTTCTGAAAAACGTCGCGGGGTGGTGCGCATTGTATGGGTGTGTGTTACATTACATTCACTAGTAGGAGTGAGAAAAACATCACGGGGTGGTGTGAATCGGAGGGTCTGAATTAGGATAGGCAGTGAGTGGCAATGTAGGATGGAGAAAAGCACCGCGGTGTGGTCAGCATGGGGAGGTCAGGGAACATGCAGTGGCCATGTAGGATAGGTTTTTGAAAACCATCGCGGGGTGGTGCGCATTGTATCGGTGTGTGTTACATTACATTCAATAGTAGGAGTGAGAAAAACATCACGGGGTGGTGCGCATTGTATGTATGTGTGTTACATTACATTTACTAGTAGGAGTGAGAAAAACATCACGGGGTGGTGTGAATCAGAGGGTTTGAATTAGGATAGGCAGTGAGTGGCAATGTAGGATGGAGGAAAGCACCGCGGGGTGGTCAGCATGGGGAAGTCAGGGAACATGCAGTGGCCATGTAGGTTAGGTTTCTGAAAAACATCGCGGGGTGGTGCGCATTGTATGGGTGTGTGTTACATTACATTCACTAGTAGGAGTGAGAAAAACATCAAGGGGTGGTATGCATTTTATGGGTGTGTGTTACATTACATTCACTAGTAGGGGTGAGAAAAACATCACGGGGTGGTGTGAATCGGAAGGTCTGAATTAGGATAGGCAGTGAGTGGCAATGTAGGATGGAGAAAAGCCCCGCGGGGTGGTCAGCATGGGGATGTCAGGGAACATGCAGTGGCAATGTAGGATAGGTTTCTGAAAAACATCGCGGGGTGGTGCGCATTGTATGGGTGTGTGTCACATTACATTCACTAGTACGAGTGAGAAATACATCACGGGGTGGTGCGGATTGTATGGGTGTGTGTTACATTACATTCACTACTAGGAGTGAGAAAAATATCACGGGGTGGTGTGAATCGGAGTGTCTGAATTGGGATAGGCAGTGAGTGGCAATGTAGGATGGAGAAAAGCACCGCGGGGTGGTCAGCATGGGGAGGTCAGGGAACATGCATTGGCAATGTAGGATAGGTTTCTGAAAAACATCACGGGGTGGTGCGCATTGTATGGGTGTGTGTTACATTACATTCACTAGTAGGAGTGAGAAAAACATCACGGGGTGGTGCGCATTGTATGGGTGTGTGTTACATTGCATTCACTAGTAGGAGTGCGAAAAACATCACGGGGTGGTGTGAATTGGATGGTCTGAATTAGGATAGGCAGTGCGTGGCAATGTAGGATGGAGAAAAGCACCGCGGGGTGGTCAGCATGGGGAGGTCAGGGAACATGCAGTGGCAAGGTAGGATAGGTTTCTGAAAAACATTCTGGGGTGGTGCGCATTGTATGGGTGTGTGTTACATTACATTCACTAGTAGGAGTGAGAAAAAC
Source organism: Cavia porcellus (assembly GCF_034190915.1). NCBI lineage: Eukaryota > Metazoa > Chordata > Mammalia > Rodentia > Caviidae > Cavia > Cavia porcellus. The sequence continues at coordinate 149,386 of NW_026947771.1, read as the reverse complement.
ATCACGGGGAGGTGTGAATCGGAGGGTCTGAATTAGGATAGGCAGTGAGTGGAAATGTAGGATGGAGAAAAGCACCGCGGGGTGGTCAGCATGGGGAGGTCAGGGAACATGCAGTGGCCATGTAGGATAGGTTTCTGAAAAATATCGCGGGGTGGTGCGCATTTTATGGGTGTGTGTTACATTACATTTTCTAGTAGGAGTGAGAAAAACATCACGGGGTCGTGTGAATCGGAGGGTCTGAATTAGGATAGGCAGAGAGTGGCAATGTAGGATGGAGAAAAGCACGGCGGGGTGTTCAGCATGGGGAGGACAGGGAACATTGCAGTGGCCATGTAGGATATGATTCTGAAAAACATCGCGGGGTGGTGCGCATTGTATGGGTGTATGTTACATTACATTCACTAGTAGGAGTGAGAAAAACATCACGGGGTGGTGTGCATTGTATGGGTGTGTGTTACATTACATTCACTAGTAGGAGTGAGAAAAACATCACGGGGTGGTGTGAATCGGAGGGTCTGAATTAGGATAGGCAGTGAGTGGCAATGTAGGATGGAGAAAAGCACCGCGGGGTGGTCAGCATGGCGAGGCCATGGAACATGCAGTGGCAATGTAGGATAGTTTTCTGAAAAACATCACGATGTGGTGCGCATTGTATGGGTGTGTGTTACATTACATTCACTAGTAGGAGTGAGAAAAACATCACGGGGAAGCGTGAATCGGAAGGTCTGAATTAGGATAGGCAGTGAGTGGAAATGTAGGATGGAGAAAAGCACCGCGGTGTGGTCAGCATGGGGAGGTCAGGGAACATGCAGTGGCCATGTAGGATAGGTTTTTGAAAACCATCGCGGGGTGGTGCGCATTGTATGGGTGTGTGTTACGTTACATTCAATAGTAGGAGTGAGAAAAACATCACGGGGTGGTGCGCATTGTATGTATGTGTGTTACATTACATTTACTAGTAGGAGTGAGAAAAACATCACGGGGTGGTGTGAATCAGAGGGTTTGAATTAGGATAGGCAGTGAGTGGCAATGTAGGATGGAGGAAAGCACCGCGGGGTGGTCAGCATGGGGAAGTCAGGGAACATGCAGTGGCCATGTAGGTTAGGTTTCTGAAAAACATCGCGGGGTGGTGCGCATTGTATGGGTGTGTGTTACATTACATTCACTAGTAGGAGTGAGAAAAACATCGCGGGGTGGTGCGCATTGTATGGGTGTATGTTACATTACATTCACTAGTAGGAGTGAGAAAAAACATCAAGGGGTGGTGCGCATTGTATGGGTTTGTGTTACATTACATTAACTAGGAGGAGTGAGAAAAATATCACGGGGTGGTGTGAATCGCAGGGTCTGAATTAGGATAGGCAGTGAGTGGCAATTTAGGATGGAGAAAAGCACCGCGGGGTGGTCAGCATGGGGAGGTCAGGGAACGTGCAGTGGCAATGTAGGATAGGTTTTTGAAAAACATCGCGGGGTGGTGCGCATTGCATGGGTGTGTGTTACATTACATTCACTAGTAGGAGTGAGAAAAACATCACGGGGTGGTGCGCATTGTATGGGTGTGTGTTACATTACATTCACTAGTAGGAGTGAGAAAAACATCACGGGGAAGTGTGAATCGGAGGGTATGAATTAGTATAGGCAGTGAGTGGCAATGTAGGATGGAGAAAAGCACCGCGGGGTGGTCAGCATGGGGAGATCAGGGAACATGCAGTGGCAATGTAGGATAGGTTTATGAAAAACATTACGGGGTGGTGCGCATTGTATGGGTGTGTGTTACATTACATTCTCTAGTAGGAGTGAGAAAAACTTCGCGGGGTGGTGTGAATCGGAGGGTCTGAATTAGGATAGGCAGTGAGTGGCAATGTAGGATGGAGAAAAGCACCGCGGAGTGGTCAGCATGGGGAGGTCAGGGAACATGCAGTGGCCATGTAGGATAGGTTTCTGAAAAACATCGCGGGGTGGTGCGCATTGTATGGGTGTGTGTTACATTACATTCACTAGTACGAGTGAGAAAAACATCACGGGGTGGTGTGAATCGGAGTGTCTGAATTAGGATAGGCAGTGAGTGGCAATCTAGGATGGAGAAAAGCATCGCGGGGTGGTCAGCATGGGGAGGTCAGGGAACATGCAGTGGCCATGTAGGATAGTTTTCTGAAAAACGTCGCGGGGTGGTGCGCATTGTATGGGTGTGTGTTACATTACATTCACTAGTAGGAGTGAGAAAAACATCACGGGGTGGTGTGAATCGGAGGGTCTGAATTAGGATAGGCAGTGAGTGGCAATGTAGGATGGAGAAAAGCACCGCGGTGTGGTCAGCATGGGGAGGTCAGGGAACACGCAGTGGCCATGTAGGATAGGTTTTTGAAAAACATCGCGGGGTGGTGCCCATTGTATGCGTGTGTGTTACATTACATTCACTAGTAGGAGTGAGAAAAACATCACGGGGTGGTGCGCATTGTATGGGTGTGTGTTACATTACATTCACTAGTAGGAGTGAGAAAAACATCACGGGGTGGTGTGAATCGGAGGGTCTGAATTAGGATAGGGAGTGAGTGGCAATGTAGGATGGAGAAAAGCACCGCGGGGTGGTCAGCATTGGGAAGTCAGGGAACATGCAGTGGCCATGTAGGTTAGGTTTCTGAAAAACATCGCGGGGTGGTGCGCATTGTATGGGTGTGTGTTACATTACATTCACTAGTAGGAGTGAGAAAAACATCACGGGGTGGTGCGCATTGTATGGGTGTGTGTTACATTACATTCACTAGTAGGGGTGAGAAAAACATCACGGGGTGGTGTGAATCGGAAGGTCTGAATTAGGATAGGCAGTGAGTGGCAATGTAGGATGGAGAAAAGCACCGCAGGGTGGTCAGCATGGGGATGTCAGGGAACATGCAGTGGCAATGTAGGATAGGTTTCTGAAAAACATCGCGGGGTGGTGCGCATTGTATGTGTGTGTGTCACATTACATTCACTAGTAGGAGTGAGAAATCCATCACGGGGTGGTGCGCATTGTATGGGTGTGTGTTACATTACATTCACTACTAGGAGTGAGAAAAATATTACGGGGTGGTGTGAATCGGAGTGTCTGAATTGGGATAGGCAGTGAGTGGCAATGTAGGATGGAGAAAAGCACCGCGGGGTGGTCAGCATGGGGAGGTCAGGGAACATGCAGTGGCAATGTAGGATAGGTTTCTGAAAAACATCGCGGGGTGGTGCGCATTGTATGGGTGTGTGTCACATTACATTCACTAGTAGGAGTGAGAAATACATCACGGGGTGGTGCGCATTGTATGGGTGTGTGTTACATTACATTCACTACTAGGAGTGAGAAAAATATCACGGGGTGTTGTGAATCGGAGTGTCTGAATTGGGATAGGGAGTGAGTGGCAATGTAGGATGGAGAAAAGCACCGCGGGGTGGTCAGCATGGGGAGGTCAGGGAACATGCAGTGGCAATGTAGGATAGGTTTCTTAAAAACATCGCGGGGTGGTGCGCATTGTATGGGTGTGTGTCACATTACATTAAGTAGTAGGAGTGAGAAATACATCACGGGGTGGTGCGCATTGTATGGGTGTGTGTTACATTACATTCACTACTAGGAGTGAGAAAAATATCACGGGGTGTTGTGAATCGGAGTGTCTGAATTGGGATAGGCAGTGAGTGGCAATGTAGGATGGAGAAAAGCACCGCGGGGTGGTCAGCATGGGGAGGTCAGGGAACATGCAGTGGCAATGTAGGATAGGTTTCTGAAAAACATCACGGGGTGGTGCGCATTGTATGGGTGTGTGTTACATTACATTCACTAGTAGGAGTGAGAAAAACATCAGGGGTTTGTGTGAATTGGAGGGTCTGAATTAGGATAGGCAGTGAGTGGCAATGTAGCATGAAGAAAAGCACCGCGGGGTGGTCCGCATGGTGAGGTCAGGGAACATGCACTGGCAATGTAGGATAGGTTTCTGAAAAACATCGCGGGGTGGTGCGCATTGTATGGGTGTGTGTTACAGTACATTCACTAGTAGGAGTGAGAAAAATATCACGGGGAAGTGTGAATCGGAGGGTCTGAATTAGGATAGGCAGTGAGTGTCAATGTAGGTTGAAGAAAAGCACCGCGGGGTGGTCAGCATGGGGAGGTCACGGAACATGGAGTGGCAATGAAGGATAGGTTTCTGAAAAACATCGCGGGGTGGTGCGCATTGTATGGGTGTGTGTTACATTACATTCACTAGTAGGAGTGAGAAAAACATCTCTGGGTGGTGTGAATCGGAGGGTCTGAATTAGGATAGGCAGTGAGTGGCAATGTAGGATGGAGAAAAGCATCGCGGAGTGGTCAGCATGGGGAGGTCAGGGAACATGCAGTGGCAATGTAGGATAGGTTTCTGAAAAACATCGCGGGGTGGTGCGCATTGTATGGGTGTGTGTTACATTACATTCACTAGTAGGAGTGAGAAAAACATCACGGGGTGGTGCGCATTGTATGGGTGTGTGTTACATTACATTCACTAGTAGGAGTGAGAAAAACATCACGGGGTGGTGTGAATCGGAGGGTCTGAATTAGGATAGGGAGTGAGTGGCAATGTAGGATGGAGAAAAGCACCGCGGGGTGGTCAGCATTGGGAAGTCAGGGAACATGCAGTGGCCATGTAGGTTAGGTTTCTGAAAAACATCGCGGGGTGGTGCGCATTGTATGGGTGTGTGTTACATTACATTCACTAGTAGGAGTGAGAAAAACATCACGGGGTGGTGCGCATTGTATGGGTGTGTGTTACATTACATTCACTAGTAGGGGTGAGAAAAACATCACGGGGTGGTGTGAATCGGAAGGTCTGAATTAGGATAGGCAGTGAGTGACAATGTAGGATGGAGAAAAGCACCGCGGTGTGGTCAGCATGGGGAGGTCAGGGAACATGCAGTGGCAATGTAGGATAGGTTTCTGAAAAACATCACGGGGTGGTGCGCATTGTATGGGTGTGTGTCACATTACATTCACTAGTAGGAGTGAGAAATACATCACGGGGTGGTGCGCATTGTATGGGTGTGTGTTACATTACATTCACTACTAGGAGTGAGAAAAATATCACGGGGTGTTGTGAATCGGAGTGTCTGAATTGGGATAGGCAGTGAGTGGCAATGTAGGATTGAGAAAAGCACCGCGGGGTGGTCAGCATGGGGAGGTCAGGGAACATGCAGTGGCAATGTAGGAGAGGTTTCTGAAAAACATCACGGGGTGGTGCGCATTGTATGGGTGTGTGTTACATTACATTCACTAGTAGGAGTGAGAAAAACATCACGGGGTGGTGCGCATTGTATGCGTGTGTGTTACATTACATTCACTAGTAGGAGTGAGAAAAACATCACGGGGTGGTGTGAATTGGAGGGTCTGAATTAGGATAGGCAGTGCGTGGCAATGTAGGATGGAGAAAAGCACCGCGGGGTGGTCAGCATGGGGAGGTCAGGGAACATGCAGTGGCAATGTAGGATAGGCTTCTGAAAAACATTCCGGGGTGGTGTGCACTGTATGGGTGTGTGTTACATTACATTCACTAGAAAGAGTGAGAAAAACATCACGTGGAGGTGTGAATCGGAGGATCTGAATTAGGATAGGCAGTGAGTGGCAATGTAGGATGGAGAAAAGCACCGCGGGGTGGTCAGCATGGGGAGGTCAGGGAACATGCAGTGGCAATGTAGGATAGGTTTCTGAAAAACATCACGGGGTGGTGCGCATTGGATGGGTGTGTGTTACATTACATTAACTAGTAGGAGTGAGAAAAACATCACGGAGTGGTGTGATTCGGAGGGTCTGAATTAGGATAGGCAGTGAGGGGCAATGTAGAATGGAGAAAAGCACCGCGGGGTTTTCAGCATGGGGAGGTCAGGGAACATGAGAGGCAATGTAGGATAGTTTTCTGAAAAACATCACGGGGTGGTGCGCATTGAATGGGTGTGTGTTACATTACATTCACTAGTAGGAGTGAGAAAAACATCGCCGGGTTGTGTGCATTTTTTGGGTTGTGTTTCATTACATTCACTAGTAGGAGTGAGAAAAACATCACGGTGTGGTGCGCATTGTATGGGTGTGTGTTACATTACATTCACTAGTAGGAGTGAGAAAAACATCGCGGGGTGGTGCGCTTTGTATGGGTGTGTGTTACATTACATTCACTAGTAGGAGTGAGAAAAACATCACGGGGTGGTGTGAATCGGAGGGTCTGAATTAGGATAGCCAGTGAGTGGCAATGTAAGATGGAGAAAAGCACCGGGGGGTGGTCAGCATGGGGAGGTCAGGGAACATGCAGTTGCAATGTAGGATAGGTTTCTGAAAAACATCGCGGGGTGGTGCGCATTGTATGGGTGTGTGTTACATTACATTCACTAGTAGGAGTGGGAAAAACATCATGGGGTGGTGCGCATTGTATGGGTGTGTGTTACATGACATTCACTATTAGGAGTGAGAAAAACATCACGGGGTGGTGTGAATCGGAGGGTCTGAATTAGGATAGGCAGTGAGTGGCAATGTAGGATGGAGAAAAGCACCGCCGGGTGGTCATCATGGGGAGGTCAGGGAACATGCAGTGGCAATGTAGGATAGTTTTCTGAAAAACATCACGGGGTGGTGCGCATTGTATGGGTGTGTGTTACATTACATTCACTAGTAGGAGTGAGAAAAACATCACGGGGTGGTGCGCATTGTATGGGTGTGTGTTACATTACATTCACTAGTAGGAGTTAGAAAAACATCATGGGGTGGTGCGCATTGTATGGGTGTGTGTTACATGACATTCACTAGTAGGAGTGAGAAAAACATCACGGGGTGGTGTGAATCGGAGGGTCTGAATTAGGATAGGCTAGGAGGGGCAATGTAGGATGGAAAAAAGCACCGCGGGGTGGTCAGCATTGGGAGGTCAGGAAACATGCAGTGGCAATGTAGGACAGGTTTCTGAAAAACATTGCGGGGTGGTGCGCATTGTATGGGTGTGTGTTACATTACATTCACTAGTAGGAGTGAGAAAAACATCACGGGGTGGTGCGCATTGTATGGGTGTGTGTTACATTACATTCACTAGTAGGAGTGAGAAAAACATCACGGGGTGGTGCGCATTGTATGGGTGTGTGTTACAATACATTCACTAGTAGGAGTGAGAAAAACATCACGGGGTGGTGTGAATCGGAGAGTGTGAATTAGGATAGGCAGTGAGTGGCAATGTAGGATGGAGAAAAGCACCGCGGGGTGGTCAGCATGGGGAGGTCAGGGAACATGCAGTGGCAATGTAGGATAGTTTTCTGAAAAACATCACGGGATGGTGCGCATTGTATGGGTGTGTGTTACATTACATTCACTAGTAGGAGTGAGAAAAAAATCACGGGGTGGTGTGAATCGGAGGGTCTGAATTAGGATAGGCAGTGAGTGGCAATGTAGGATGGAGAAAAGCACCGCGGGGTCGTCAGCATGGGGAGGTCAGGGAACATGCAGTGGCAATGTAGGATAGGTTTCTGAAAAACATCGTGGGGTGGTGGGCATTGTATGGGTGTGTAACATTACATTCACTAGTAGGAGTGAGAAAAACATCACAGGGTGGTGCGCATTGTATGGGTTTGTAACATTACATTCACTAGTAGGAGTGAGAAAAACATCACGGGGTGGTGTGAATCGGAGGGTCTGAATTAGGATACTCAGTCAGTGGCAAAGTAGCATGGAGAAAAGCACCGCGGGGTTGTCAGCATGGGGAGGTCAGGGAACATGAGAGGCAATGTAGGATAGTTTTCTGAAAAACATCACGGGGTGGTGTGCATTGTATGGGTGTGTGTTACATTACATTCACTAGTAGAAGTGAGAAAGACATCACGGGGTGGTGTGAATCGCAGGGTCTGAATTAGGATAGGCAGTGAGTGGCAATGTAGGATGGAGAAAAGCACCGCGGGGTGTTGAGCATGGGGAGGTCAGGGAACATGCAGTGGGAATGTAGGATAGGTTTCTGAAAAACATCGCGGGGTGGTGCGCATTGTATGGGTGTGTGTTACATTACATTCACTAGTATTAGTGAGAAAAATATCATGGGGTGGTGTGCATTGTACGGGTGTGTGTTACATTACATTCACTAGTAGGAGTGAGAAAAACATCACGGGGTGGTGTGAATCGGAGGGTCTGAATTAGGATAGGCAGTGAGTGGCAATGAAGGATGGAGAAAAGCACCGCGGGGTGGTCAGCATGGGGAGGTCAGGGAACATGCAGTGGAAATGTAGGATAGGTTTCTGAAAAACATCGCATGGTGTTGCGCATTGTATGGGTGTGTGTTACATTACATTCACTAGTAGGTGTGAGAAAAACATCACGGGGTGGTGTGAATCGGAGGGTCTGAATTAGGATAGCCAGTGAGTGGCAATGTAGGATGGAGAAAAGCACCGCGGGGTGGTAAGCATGGGGAGGTCAGGGAACATGCAGTGGCAATGTAGGATAGGTTTCTGAAAAACATCACGGGGTGGTGCGCATTGGATGGGTGTGTGTTACATTACATTCACTAGTAGGAGTGAGAAAAACATCACGGAGTGGTGTGATTCGGAGGGTCTGAATTAGGATAGGCAGTGAGTGGCAATGTAGAATGGAGAAAAGCACCGCGGGGTTGTCAGCATGGGGAGGTCAGGGAACATGAGAGGCAATGTAGGATAGTTTTCTGAAAAACATCACGGGGTGGTGCGCATTGAATGGGTGTGTGTTACATTACATTCACTAGTAGGAGTGAGAAAAACATCGCGGGGTTGTGTGCATTTTTTGGGTTGTGTTTCATTACATTCACTAGTAGGAGTGAGAAAAACATCACGGTGTGGTGCGCATTGTATGGGTGTGTGTTACATTACATTCACTAGTAGGAGTGAGAAAAACATCGCGGGGTGGTGCGCTTTGTATGGGTGTGTGTTACATTACATTCACTAGTAGGAGTGAGAAAAACATCACGGGGTGGTGTGAATCGGAGGGTCTGAATTAGGATAGCCAGTGAGTGGCAATGTAGGATGGAGAAAAGCACCGCGGGGTGGTAAGCATGGGGAGGTCAGGGAACATGCAGTGGCAATGTAGGATAGTTTTCTGAAAAACATCACGGGGTGGTGCGCATTGTATGGGTGTGTGTTACATTACATTCACTAGTAGGAGTGAGAAAAACATCACGGTGTGGTTTGATTCGGAGGGTCTGAATTAGGATAGGCAGTGAGTGGCAATGTAGAATGGGGAAAAGCACCGCGGGGTTGTCAGCATGGGGAGGTCAGGGAACATGAGAGGCAATATAGGATAGTTTTCTCAAAAACATCACGGGGTGGTGCGCATTGAATGGGTGTGTGTTACATTACATTCACTAGTAGGAGTGAGAAAAACATCGCGGGGTGGTGTGCATTTTTTGGGTTGTGTTTCATTACATTCACTAGTAGGAGTGAGAAAAACATCACGGTGTGGTGCGCATTGTATGGGTGTGTGTTACATTACATTCACTAGTAGGAGTGAGAAAAACATCGTGGGGTGGTGCGCTTTGTATGGGTGTGTGTTACATTACATTCACTAGTAGGAGTGAGAAAAACATCACGGGGTGGTGTGAATCGGAGGGTCTGAATTAGGATAGCCAGTGAGTGGCAATGTAAGATGGAGAAAAGCACCGGGAGGTGGTCAGCATGGGGAGGTCAGGGAACATGCAGTTGCAATGTAGGATAGGTTTCTGAAAAACATCGCGGGGTGGTGCGCATTGTATGGGTGTGTGTTACATTAAATTCACTAGTAGGAGTGGGAAAAACATCATGGGGTGGTGCGCATTGTATGGGTGTGTGTTACATGACATTCACTATTAGGAGTGAGAAAAACATCACGGGGTGGTGTGAATCGGAGTGTCTGAATTAGGATAGGCAGTGAGTGGCAATGTAGGATGGAGAAAAGCACCGCCGGGTGGTCATCATGGGGAGGTCAGGGAACATGCAGTGGCAATGTAGGATAGTTTTCAGAAAAACATCACGGGGTGGTGCGCATTGTATGGGTGTGTGTTACATTACATTCACTAGTAGGAGTGAGAAAAACATCACGGGGTGGTGCGCATTGTATGGGTGTGTGTTACATTACATTCACTAGTAGGAGTGAGAAAAACATCATGGGGTGGTGCGCATTCTATGGGTGTGTGTTACATTACATTCACTAGTAGGAGTGAGAAAAACATCACGGGGTGGTGTGAATCGGAGGGTCTGAATTAGGATAGGCAGTGAGGGGCAATGTAGGATGGAAAAAAGCACCGCGGGGTGGTCAGCATGGGGAGGTCAGGGAACATGCAGTGGCAATGTAGGACAGGTTTCTGAAAAACATTGCGGGGTGGTGCGCATTGTATGGGTGTGTGTTACATTACATTCACTAGTAGGAGTGAGAAAAACATCACGGGGTGGTGTGAATCGGAGGGTCTGAATTAGGATAGGCAGTGAGTGGCAATGTAGGATGGAGAAAAGCACCGCGGGGTGGTCAGCATGGGGAGGTCAGGGAACATGCAGTGGCAATGTAGGATAGTTTTCTGAAAAACTTCACCGGGTGGTGCGCATTGTATGGGTGTGTGTTACATTACATTCACTATTAGGAGTGAGAAAAACATCACGGGGTGGTGTGAATCGAAGGGTCTGAATTAGGATAGGCAGTGAGTGGCAATGTAGAATGGAGAAAAGCACCGCGGTGTTGTCAGCATGGGGAGGTCAGGGAAAATGCAGTGGCTATGTAGGATATTTTTCTGAAAAACATCACGGTGTGGTGCGCATTGTATGGGTGTGTGTTACATTACATTCACTAGTAGGAGTGAGAAAAACAACACGGGTTGGTGTGAATCGGAGGGTCTGAATTAGGATAGGCAGTGAGTGGCAATGTAGGATGGAGAAAAGCACCGCGGGGTGTTGAGCATGGGGAGGACAGGAAACATGCAGTGGCAATGTAGGATAGGTTTCTGAAAAACATCGCTGGGTGGTGCGCATTGTATGGGTGGGTGTTACATTACATTCACTAGTAGGAGTGAGAAAAACATCATGGTGTGGTGCGCATTGTATGGGTGTGTGTTACATTACATTCACTAGTAGGAGTGAGAAAAACATCACGGGGTGGTGTGAATCGGAGTGTCTGAATTAGGATAGGCAGTGAGTGGCAATGTAGGAAGGAGAAAAGCACCGCGGGGTGGTCAGCATGGGAAGGTCAGGGAACATGCAGTGGCAATGTAGGATAGGTTCTGAAAAAGATCGCGGGGTGGTGCGCATTGTATGGGTGTGTGTTACATTACATTCACTAGTCGGAGTGAGAAAAACATCACGTGGTGGTGCGCATTGTATGGGTGTGTGTTACATTACCTTCACTAGTAGGAGTGAGAAAAACATCACGGGGTGGTGTGAATCGAAGGGTCTGAATTAGGATAGGCAGTGAGTGGCAATGTAGGATGGAGAAAAGCACCGCGCCGTGGTCAGCATGGGGAGGTCAGGGAACATGCAGTGGCAATGTAGGATAGGTTTCTGAAAAACATCGCGGGGTGGTGCGCATTGTATGGGTGTGTGTTACATTACATTCAAGGTAGGAGTGAGAAAAACATCACGGGGTGGTGCGCATTGTATGGGTGTGTGTTACAATACATTCACTAGTAGGAGTGAGAAAAACATCACGGGGTGGTGTGAATCGGAGTGTGTGAATTAGGATAGGCAGTGAGTGGCAATGTAGGATGGAGAAAAGCACCGCGGGGTGGTCAGCATGGGGAGGTCAGGGAACATGCAGTGGCAATGTAGGATAGTTTTCTGAAAAACATCACGGGGTGGTGCGCATCGTATGGGTGTGTGTTATATTACATTCACTAGTAGGAGTGAGAAAAACATCACGGGGTGGTGTGAATCGGAGGGTCTGAATTAGGATAGGCAGTGAGTGGCAATGTAGGATGGAGAAAAGCACCGCGGGGTGGTCAGCATGGGGAGGTCAGGGAACATGCAGTGGCAATGTAGGATAGGTTTCTGAAAAACATCGCGGGGTTGTGCGCATTGTATGGGTGGGTGTTACATTACATTCACTAGTAGGAGTGAGAAAAACATCAAGGAATTATGTGAATCGGAGCGTCTGAATTAGGATAGGCAGTGAGTGGCAATGTAGGATGGAGAAAAGCACCGCGGGGTGGTCAGCATGGGGAGGTCAGGGAACATGCATTGGCAATGTAGGATAGGTTTCTGAAAAACATCGCGGGGTGGTGCACATTGTATGGGTGTGTGTTACATTACATTCACTAGTAGGAGTGAGAAAAACATCGCAGGGTCGTGTGAATCGGAGGGTCTGAATTAGAATAGGCAGTGAGTGGCAATGAAGGATGGAGAAAAGCACCGCGGGGTGGTCAGCATGGGGAGGTCAGGGAACATGCAGTGGAAATGTAGGATAGGTTTCTGAAAAACATCGCATGGTGGTGCGCATTGTATGGGTGTGTGTTACATTACATTCACTAGTAGGTGTGAGAAAAACATCACGGGGTGGTGTGAATCGGAGGGTCTGAATTAGGATAGGCAGTGAGTGGCAATGTAGAATGGGGAAAAGCACCGCGGGGTTGTCAGCATGGGGAGGTCAGGGAACATGAGAGGCAATGTAGGATAGTTTTCTGAAAAACATCACGGGGTGGTGTGCATTGAATGGGTGTGTGTTACATTACATTCACTAGTAGCAGTGAGAAAAACATCGCGGGGTGGTGTGCATTTTTTGGTTTGTGTTTCATTACATTCACTAGTAGGAGTGAGAAAAACATCACGGTGTGGTGCGCATTGTATGGGTGTGTGTTACATTACATTCACTAGTAGGAGTGAGAAAAACATCGCGGGGTGGTGCGCTTTTTATGGGTGTGTATTACATTACATTCACTAGTAGGAGTGAGAAAAACATCACGGGGTGGTGTGAATCGGAGGGTCTGAATTAGGATAGCCAGTGAGTGGCAATGTAAGATGGAGAAAAGCACCGGGGGGTGGTCAGCATGGGGAGGTCAGGGAACATGCAGTTGCAATGTAGGATAGGTTTCTGAAAAACATCGCGGGTGGTGCGCATTGTATGGGTGTGTGTTACATTACATTCACTAGTAGGAGTGAGAAAAACATCATGGCGCGGTGCGCATTGTATGGGTGTGTGTTACATGACATTCACTATTAGGAGTGAGAAAAACATCACGGGGTGGTGTGAATCGGAGGGTCTGAATTAGGATAGGCAGTGAGTGGCAATGTAGGATGGAGAAAAGCACCGCCGGGTGGTCATCATGGGGAGGTCAGGGAACATGCAGTGGCAATGTAGGATAGTTTTCTGAAAAACATCACGGGGTGGTGCGCATTGTATGGGTGTGTGTTACATTACATTCACTAGTAGGAGTGAGAAAAACATCACGGGGTGGTGCGCATTGTATGGGTGTGTGTTACATTACATTCACTAGTAGGAGTGAGAAAAATATCATGGGGTGGTGCGCATTGTATGGGTGTGTGTTACATTACATTCACTAGTAGGAGTGAGAAAAACATCACGGGGTGGTGTGAATCGGAGGGTCTGAATTAGGATAGGCAGTGAGTGGCAATGTAGGATGGAAAAAAGCACCGCGGGGTGGTCAGCATGGGGAGGTCAGGGAACATGCAGTGGCAATGTAGGACATGTTTCTGAAAAACATCGCGGGGTGGTGCGCATTGTATGGGTGTGTGTTACATTACATTCACTAGTAGGAGTGAGAAAAACATCACGGGGTGGTGCGCTTTGTATGGGTGTGTGTTACATTACATTCACTAGTAAGAGTGAGAAAAACATCACGGGGTGGTGTGAATCGGAGGGTGTGAATTAGGATACGCAGTGAGTGGCAATGTAGGATGGAGAGAAGCACCGCGGGGTGTTGAGCATGGGGAGGTCAGGGAACATGCAGTGGCAATGTAGGATAGGTTTCTGAAAATCATCGCGGGGTGGTGCGCATTGTATGGCTGGGTGTTACATTACATTCACTAGTAGGAGTGAGAAAAACATCATGGGGTGGTGCGCATTGTATGGGTGTGTGTTACATTACATTCACTAGTAGGTGTGAGAAAAACATCACGGGGTGGTGTGAATCGGAGGGTCTGAATTAGGATAGCCAGTGAGTGGCAATGTAGGATGGAGAAAAGCACCGCGGGGTGGTAAACATGGGGAGGTCAGGGAACATGCAGTGGCAATGTAGGATAGGTTTCTGAAAAACATCACGGGGTGGTGCGCATTGGATGGGTGTGTGTTACATTACATTCACTAGTAGGAGTGAGAAAAACATCACGGAGTGGTGTGATTCGGAGGTTCTGAATTAGGATAGGCAGTGAGTGGCAATGTAGAATGGAGAAAAGCACCGCGGGGTTGTCAGCATGGGGAGGTCAGGGCACATGAGAGGCAATGTAGGATAGTTTTCTGAAAAACATCACGGGGTGGTGCGCATTGAATGGGTGTGTGTTACATTACATTCACTAGTAGGAGTGAGAAAAACATCGCGGGGTTGTGTGCATTTTTTGTGTTGTGTTTCATTACATTCACTAGTAGGAGTGAGAAAAACATCACGGTGTGGTGCGCATTGTATGGGTGTGTGTTACATTACATTCACTAGTAGGAGTGAGAAAAACATCGCCGGGTGGTGCGCTTTGTATGGGTGTGTGTTACATTACATTCACTAGTAGGAGTGAGAAAAACATCACGGGGTGGTGTGAATCGGAGGGTCTGAATTAGGATAGCCAGTGAGTGTCAATGTAGGATGGAGAAAAGCACCTGCGGGGTGGTAAGCATGGGGAGGTCAGGGAACATGCAGTGGCAATGTAGGATAGTTTTCTGAAAATCATCACGGGGTGGTGCGCATTGTATGGGTGTGTGTTACATTACATTCACTAGTAGGAGTGAGAAAAACATCACGGAGTGGTGTGATTCGGAGGGTCTGAATTAGGATAGGCAGTGAGTGGCAATGTAGAATGGGGAAAAGCACCGCGGGGTTGTCAGCATGGGGAGGTCAGGGAACATGAGAGGCAATGTAGGATAGTTTTCTGAAAAACATCACGGGGTGGTGCGCATTGAATGGGTGTGTGTTACATTACATTCACTAGTAGGAGTGAGAAAAACATCGCGGGGTGGTGTGCATTTTTTGGGTTGTGTTTCATTACATTCACTAGTAGGAGTGAGAAAAACATCACGGTGTGGTGCGCATTGTATGGGTGTGTGTTACATTACATTCACTAGTAGGAGTGAGAAAAACATCGCGGGGTGGTGCGCTTTGTATGGGTGTGTGTTACATTACATTCACTAGTAGGAGTGAGAAAAACATCACGGGGTGGTGTGAATCGGAGGGTCTGAATTAGGATAGCCAGTGAGTGGCAATGTAAGATGGAGAAAAGCACCGGGGGGTGGTCAGCATGGGGAGGTCAGGGAACATGCAGTTGCAATGTAGGATAGATTTCTGAAAAACATCGCGGGGTGGTGCGCATTGTATGGGTGTGTGTTACATTACATTCACTAGTAGGAGTGGGAAAAACATCATGGGGTGGTGCGCATTGTATGGGTGTGTGTTACATGACATTCACTATTAGGAGTGAGAAAAACATCACGGGGTGGTGTGAATCGGAGGGTCTGAATTAGGATAGGCAGTGAGTGGCAATGTAGGATGGAGAAAAGCACCGCCGGGTGGTCATCATGGGGAGGTCCGGGAACATGCAGTGGCAATGTAGGATAGTTTTCTGAAAAACATCACGGGGTGGTGCGCATTGTATGGGTGTGTGTTACATTACATTCACTAGTAGGAGTGAGAAAAACATCACGGGGTGGTGCGCATTGTATGGGTGTGTGTTACATTACATTCACTAGTAGGAGTGAGAAAAACATCATGGGGTTGTGCGCATTCTATGGGTGTGTGTTACATTACATTCACTAGTAGGAGTGAGAAAAACATCACGGGGTGGTGTGAATCGGAGGGTCTGAATTAGGACAGGCAGTGAGGGGCAATGTAGGATGGAAAAAAGCACCGCGTGGTGGTCAGCATGGGGAGGTCAGGGAACATGCAGTGGCAATGTAGGACAGGTTTCTGAAAAACATTGCGGGGTGGTGCGCATTGTATGGGTGTGTGTTACATTACATTCACTAGTAGGAGTGAGAAAAACATCACTGGGTGGTGTGAATCGGAGGGTCTGAATTAGGATAGGCAGTGAGTGGCAATGTAGGATGGATAAAAGCACCGCGGGGTGGTCAGCATGGGGAGGTCAGGGAACATGCAGTGGCAATGTAGGATAGATTTCTGAAAAACTTCACCGGGTGGTGCGCATTGTATGGGTGTGTGTTACATTACATTCACTATTAGGAGTGAGAAAAACATCACGGGGTGGTGTGAATCGAAGGGTCTGAATTAGGATAGGCAGTGAGTGGCAATGTAGAATGGAGAAAAGCACCGCGGGGTTGTCAGCATGGGGAGGTCAGGAAACATGCAGTGGCAATGTAGGATAGGTTTCTGAAAAACATCGCGGTGTGGTGCGCATTGTATGGGTGGGTGTTACATTACATTCACTAGTAGGAGTGAGAAAAACATCATGGATTGGTGCGCATTGTATGGGTGTGTGTTACATTACATTCACTAGTAGGAGTGAGAAAAACATCACGGGGTGGTGTGAATCGGAGCATCTGAATTAGGATAGGCAGTGAGTGGCCATGTAGGATGGAGAAAAGCACCGCGGGGTGGTCAGCATGGGAAGGTCAGGGAACATGCAGTGGCAATGTAGGATAGGTTCTGAAAAAGATCGCGGGGTGGTGCGCATTGTATGGGTGTGTGTTACATTACATTCACTAGTAGGAGTGAGAAAAACATCACGTGGTGGTGCGCATTGTATGGGTGTGTGTTACTTTACCTTCACTAGTAGGAGTGAGAAAAACATCACGGGGTGGTGTGAATCGAAGGGTCTGAATTAGGATAGGCAGTGAGTGGCAATGTAGGATGGAGAAAAGCACCGCGCCGTGGTCAGCATGGGGAGGTCAGGGAACATGCAGTGGCAATGTAGGATAGGTTTCTGAAAAACATCGCGGGGTGTTGCGCAGTGTATGGGTGTGTGTTACATTACATTCACTAGTAGGAGTGAGAAAAACATCACGGGGTGGTGTGAATCGGAGAGTGTGAATTAGGATAGGCAGTGAGTGGCAATGTAGGATGGAGAAAAGCACCGCGGGGTGGTCAGCATGGGGAGGTCAGGGAACATGCATTGGCAATGTAGGATAGGTTTCTGAAAAACATCGCGGGGTGGTGCACATTGTATGGGTTGTGTTACATTACATTCACTAGTAGGAGTGAGAAAAACATCGCAGGGTCGTGTGAATCGGAGGGTCTGAATTAGGATAGGCAGTGAGTGGCAATGTAGGATGGAGAAAAGCACCGCGGGATGGTCAGCATGGGGAGGTCAGGGAACATGCAGTGGCAATGTAGGATAGTTTTCTGAAAAATATCACGGGGTGGTGCGCATTGTATGGGTGTGTGTTACATTACATTCACTAGTAGGAGTGAGAAAAACATCACGGGGTGGTGTGAATTGGAGGGTCTGAATTAGGATAGGCAGTGAGTGGCAATGTAGGATGGAGAAAAGCACCGCGGGGTGTTGAGCATGGGGAGGTCAGGGAACATGCAGTGGCAATGTAGGATAGGTTTCTGAAAAACATCGCGGGGTGGTGCGCATTGTATTGGTGGGTGTTACATTACATTCACTAGTAGGAGTGAGAAAAACATCACGGGATGGTGTGAATCAGAGGGTCTGAATTAGGATAGGCATTGAGTGGCAATGTAGGATGGAGAAAAGCACCGCGGGGTGGTCAGCATGGGGAGGTCAGGGAAAATGCAGTGGCAATGTAGGATAGGTTTCTGAAAAACATCGCGGGGTGGTGCGCATTGTATGGGTGTGTGTTACATTACATTCACTAGTAGGTGTGAGAAAAACATCACGGGGTGGTGTGAATCGGTGGGTCTGAATTAGGATAGCCAGTGAGTGGCAATGTAAGATGGAGAAAAGCACCGCCGGGTGGTAAGCATGGGGAGGTCAGGGAACATGCAGTGGCAATGTAGGATAGGTTTCTGAAAAACATCACGGTGTGGTGCGCATTGTATGGGTGTGTGTTACATTACATTCACTAGTAGGAGTGAGAAAAACATCACCGAGTGGTGTGAATCCGAGGGTCTGAATTAGGATAGGCAGTGAGTGGCAATGTAGGATGGAGAAAAGCACCGCGGGGTGGTCAGCATGGGGAGGTCAGGGAACATGCAGTGGCAATGTAGGATAGTTTTCTAAAAAACATCCCGGTGTGGTGCGCATTGTATGGGTGTGTGTTACATTACATTCACTAGTAGGAGTGAGAAAAACATCACGGAGTGGTGTGATTCGGAGGGTCTGAATTAGGATAGGAAGTGAGTGGCAATGTAGAATGGGGAAAAGCACCGCGGGATTGTCAGCATGGGGAGGTCAGGGAACATGAGAGGCAATGTAGGATAGTTTTCTGAAAAACATCACGGGGTGGTGCGCATTGAATGGGTGTGTGTTACATTACATTCACTAGTAGGAGTGAGAAAAACATCGCGGGGTGGTGTGCATTTTTTGGGTTGTGTTTCATTACATTCACTAGTAGGAGTGAGAAAAACATCACGGTGTGGTGCGCATTGTATGGGTGTGTGTTACATTACATTCACTAGTAGGAGTGAGAAAAACATCACGGGGTGGTGTGAATCGGAGGGTCTGAATTAGGATAGGCAGTGAGTGGCAATGTAGGATGGAGAAAAGCACCGCGGGGTGGTCAGCATGGGGAGGTCAGGGAACATGCAGTGGCAATGTAGGATAGTTTTCTGAAAAACTTCACCGGGTGGTGCGCATTGTATGGGTGTGTGTTACATTACATTCACTATTAGGAGTGAGAAAAACATCACGGGGTGGTGTGAATCGAAGGGTCTGAATTAGGATAGGCAGTGAGTGGCAATGTAGGATGGAGAAAAGCACCGCGGGGTGGTCAGCATGGGAAGGTCAGGGAACATGCAGTGGCAATGTAGGATAGGTTCTGAAAAAGATCGCGGGGTGGTGCGCATTGTATGGGTGTGTGTTACATTACATTCACTAGTAGGAGTGAGAAAAACATCACGTGGTGGTGCGCATTGTATGGGTGTGTGTTACTTTACCTTCACTAGTAGGAGTGAGAAAAACATCACGGGGTGGTGTGAATCGAAGGGTCTGAATTAGGATAGGCAGTGAGTGGCAATGTAGGATGGAGAAAAGCACCGCGCCGTGGTCAGCATGGGGAGGTCAGGGAACATGCAGTGGCAATGTAGGATAGGTTTCTGAAAAACATCGCGGGGTGTTGCGCATTGTATGGGTGTGTGTTACATTACATTCACTAGTAGGAGTGAGAAAAACATCACGGGGTGGTGTGAATCGGAGAGTGTGAATTAGGATAGGCAGTGAGTGGCAATGTAGGATGGAGAAAAGCACCGCGGGGTGGTCAGCATGGGGAGGTCAGGGAACATGCATTGGCAATGTAGGATAGGTTTCTGAAAAACATCGCGGGGTGGTGCACATTGTATGGGTTGTGTTACATTACATTCACTAGTAGGAGTGAGAAAAACATCGCAGGGTCGTGTGAATCGGAGGGTCTGAATTAGGATAGGCAGTGAATGGCAATGTAGGATGGAGAAAAGCACCGCGGGATGGTCAGCATGGGGAGGTCAGGGAACATGCAGTGGCAATGTAGGATAGTTTTCTGAAAAATATCACGGGGTGGTGCGCATTGTATGGGTGTGTGTTACATTACATTCACTAGTAGGAGTGAGAAAAACATCACGGGGTGGTGTGAATCGGAGAGTGTGAATTAGGATAGGCAGTGAGTGGCAATGTAGGATGGAGAAAAGCACCGCGGGGTGGTCAGCATGGGGAGGTCAGGGAACATGCATTGGCAATGTAGGATAGGTTTCTGAAAAACATCGCGGGGTGGTGCACATTGTATGGGTTGTGTTACATTACATTCACTAGTAGGAGTGAGAAAAACATCGCAGGGTCGTGTGAATCGGAGGGTCTGAATTAGGATAGGCAGTGAGTGGCAATGTAGGATGGAGAAAAGCACCGCGGGATGGTCAGCATGGGGAGGTCAGGGAACATGCAGTGGCAATGTAGGATAGTTTTCTGAAAAATATCACGGGGTGGTGCGCATTATATGGGTGTGTGTTACATTACATTCACTAGTAGGAGTGAGAAAAACATCACGGGGTGGTGTGAATTGGAGGGTCTGAATTAGGATAGGCAGTGAGTGGCAATGTAGGATGGAGAAAAGCACCGCGGGGTGTTGAGCATGGGGAGGTCAGGGAACATGCAGTGGCAATGTAGGATAGGTTTCTGAAAAACATCGCGGGGTGGTGCGCATTGTATCGGTGGGTGTTACATTACATTCACTAGTAGGAGTGAGAAAAACATCACGGGATGGTGTGAATCAGAGGGTCTGAATTAGGATAGGCATTGAGTGGCAATGTAGGATGGAGAAAAGCACCGCGGGGTGGTCAGCATGGGGAGGTCAGGGAAAATGCAGTGGCAATGTAGGATAGGTTTCTGAAAAACATCGCGGGGTGGTGCGCATTGTATGGGTGTGTGTTACATTACATTCACTAGTAGGTGTGAGAAAAACATCACGGGGTGGTGTGAATCGGTGGTTCTGAATTAGGATAGCCAGTGAGTGGCAATGTAAGATGGAGAAAAGCACCGCGGGGTGGTAAGCATGGGGAGGTCAGGGAACATGCAGTGGCAATGTAGGATAGGTTTCTGAAAAACATCACGGTGTGGTGCGCATTGTATGGGTGTGTGTTACATTACATTCACTAGTAGGAGTGAGAAAAACATCACCGAGTGGTGTGAATCCGAGGGTCTGAATTAGGATAGGCAGTGAGTGGCAATGTAGGATGGAGAAAAGCACCGCGGGGTGGTCAGCATGGGGAGGTCAGGGAACATGCAGTGGCAATGTAGGATAGTTTTCTAAAAAACATCCCGGTGTGGTGCGCATTGTATGGGTGTGTGTTACATTACATTCACTAGTAGGAGTGAGAAAAACATCACGGAGTGGTGTGATTCGGAGGGTCTGAATTAGGATAGGAAGTGAGTGGCAATGTAGAATGGGGAAAAGCACCGCGGGATTGTCAGCATGGGGAGGTCAGGGAACATGAGAGGCAATGTAGGATAGTTTTCTGAAAAACATCACGGGGTGGTGCGCATTGAATGGGTGTGTGTTACATTACATTCACTAGTAGGAGTGAGAAAAACATCGCGGGGTGGTGTGCATTTTTTGGGTTGTGTTTCATTACATTCACTAGTAGGAGTGAGAAAAACATCACGGTGTGGTGCGCATTGTATGGGTGTGTGTTACATTACATTCACTAGTAGGAGTGAGAAAAACATCACGGGGTGGTGTGAATCGGAGGGTCTGAATTAGGATAGGCAGTGAGTGGCAATGTAGGATGGAGAAAAGCACCGCGGGGTGGTCAGCATGGGGAGGTCAGGGAACATGCAGTGGCAATGTAGGATAGTTTTCTGAAAAACTTCACCGGGTGGTGCGCATTGTATGGGTGTGTGTTACATTACATTCACTATTAGGAGTGAGAAAAACATCACGGGGTGGTGTGAATCGAAGGGTCTGAATTAGGATAGGCAGTGAGTGGCAATGTAGGATGGAGAAAAGCACCGCGGGGTGGTCAGCATGGGAAGGTCAGGGAACATGCAGTGGCAATGTAGGATAGGTTCTGAAAAAGATCGCGGGGTGGTGCGCATTGTATGGGTGTGTGTTACATTACATTCACTAGTAGGAGTGAGAAAAACATCACGTGGTGGTGCGCATTGTATGGGTGTGTGTTACTTTACCTTCACTAGTAGGAGTGAGAAAAACATCACGGGGTGGTGTGAATCGAAGGGTCTGAATTAGGATAGGCAGTGAGTGGCAATGTAGGATGGAGAAAAGCACCGCGCCGTGGTCAGCATGGGGAGGTCAGGGAACATGCAGTGGCAATGTAGGATAGGTTTCTGAAAAACATCGCGGGGTGTTGCGCATTGTATGGGTGTGTGTTACATTACATTCACTAGTAGGAGTGAGAAAAACATCACGGGGTGGTGTGAATCGGAGAGTGTGAATTAGGATAGGCAGTGAGTGGCAATGTAGGATGGAGAAAAGCACCGCGGGGTGGTCAGCATGGGGAGGTCAGGGAACATGCATTGGCAATGTAGGATAGGTTTCTGAAAAACATCGCGGGGTGGTGCACATTGTATGGGTTGTGTTACATTACATTCACTAGTAGGAGTGAGAAAAACATCGCAGGGTCGTGTGAATCGGAGGGTCTGAATTAGGATAGGCAGTGAATGGCAATGTAGGATGGAGAAAAGCACCGCGGGATGGTCAGCATGGGGAGGTCAGGGAACATGCAGTGGCAATGTAGGATAGTTTTCTGAAAAATATCACGGGGTGGTGCGCATTGTATGGGTGTGTGTTACATTACATTCACTAGTAGGAGTGAGAAAAACATCACGGGGTGGTGTGAATCGGAGAGTGTGAATTAGGATAGGCAGTGAGTGGCAATGTAGGTTGGAGAAAAGCACCGCGGGGTGGTCAGCATGGGGAGGTCAGGGAACATGCATTGGCAATGTAGGATAGGTTTCTGAAAAACATCGCGGGGTGGTGCACATTGTATGGGTTGTGTTACATTACATTCACTAGTAGGAGTGAGAAAAACATCGCAGGGTCGTGTGAATCGGAGGGTCTGAATTAGGATAGGCAGTGAGTGGCAATGTAGGATGGAGAAAAGCACCGCGGGATGGTCAGCATGGGGAGGTCAGGGAACATGCAGTGGCAATGTAGGATAGTTTTCTGAAAAATATCACGGGGTGGTGCGCATTGTATGGGTGTGTGTTACATTACATTCACTAGTAGGAGTGAGAAAAACATCACGGGGTGGTGTGAATTGGAGGGTCTGAATTAGGATAGGCAGTGAGTGGCAATGTAGGATGGAGAAAAGCACCGCGGGGTGTTGAGCATGGGGAGGTCAGGGAACATGCAGTGGCAATGTAGGATAGGTTTCTGAAAAACATCGCGGGGTGGTGCGCATTGTATCGGTGGGTGTTACATTACATTCACTAGTAGGAGTGAGAAAAACATCACGGGATGGTGTGAATCAGAGGGTCTGAATTAGGATAGGCATTGAGTGGCAATGTAGGATGGAGAAAAGCACCGCGGGGTGGTCAGCATGGGGAGGTCAGGGAAAATGCAGTGGCAATGTAGGATAGGTTTCTGAAAAACATCGCGGGGTGGTGCGCATTGTATGGGTGTGTGTTACATTACATTCACTAGTAGGTGTGAGAAAAACATCACGGGGTGGTGTGAATCGGTGGGTCTGAATTAGGATAGCCAGTGAGTGGCAATGTAAGATGGAGAAAAGCACCGCGGGGTGGTAAGCATGGGGAGGTCAGGGAACATGCAGTGGCAATGTAGGATAGGTTTCTGAAAAACATCACGGTGTGGTGCGCATTGTATGGGTGTGTGTTACATTACATTCACTAGTAGGAGTGAGAAAAACATCACCGAGTGGTGTGAATCCGAGGGTCTGAATTAGGATAGGCAGTGAGTGGCAATGTAGGATGGAGAAAAGCACCGCGGGGTGGTCAGCATGGGGAGGTCAGGGAACATGCAGTGGCAATGTAGGATAGTTTTCTAAAAAACATCCCGGTGTGGTGCGCATTGTATGGGTGTGTGTTACATTACATTCACTAGTAGGAGTGAGAAAAACATCACGGAGTGGTGTGATTCGGAGGGTCTGAATTAGGATAGGAAGTGAGTGGCAATGTAGAATGGGGAAAAGCACCGCGGGGTTGTCAGCATGGGGAGGTCAGGGAACATGAGAGGCAATGTAGGATAGTTTTCTGAAAAACATCACGGGGTGGTGCGCATTGAATGGGTGTGTGTTACATTACATTCACTAGTAGGAGTGAGAAAAACATCGCGGGGTGGTGTGCATTTTTTGGGTTGTGTTTCATTACATTCACTAGTAGGAGTGAGAAAAACATCACGGTGTGGTGCGCATTGTATGGGTGTGTGTTACATTACATTCACTAGTAGGAGTGAGAAAAACATCACGGGGTGGTGTGAATCGGAGGGTCTGAATTAGGATAGGCAGTGAGTGGCAATGTAGGATGGAGAAAAGCACCGCGGGGTGGTCAGCATGGGGAGGTCAGGGAACATGCAGTGGCAATGTAGGATAGTTTTCTGAAAAACTTCACCGGGTGGTGCGCATTGTATGGGTGTGTGTTACATTACATTCACTATTAGGAGTGAGAAAAACATCACGGGGTGGTGTGAATCGAAGGGTCTGAATTAGGATAGGCAGTGAGTGGCAATGTAGAATGGAGAAAAGCACCGCGGTGTTGTCAGCATGGGGAGGTCAGGGAAAATGCAGTGGCTATGTAGGATATTTTTCTGAAAAACATCACGGTGTGGTGCGCATTGTATGGGTGTGTGTTACATTACATTCACTAGTAGGAGTGAGAAAAACAACACGGGTTGGTGTGAATCGGAGGGTCTGAATTAGGATAGGCAGTGAGTGGCAATGTAGGATGGAGAAAAGCACCGCGGGGTGTTGAGCATGGGGAGGACAGGAAACATGCAGTGGCAAAGTAGGATAGGTTTCTGAAAAACATCGCTGGGTGGTGCGCATTGTATGGGTGGGTGTTACATTACATTCACTAGTAGGAGTGAGAAAAACATCATGGTGTGGTGCGCATTGTATGGGTGTGTGTTACATTACATTCACTAGTAGGAGTGAGAAAAACATCACGGGGTGGTGTGAATCGGAGTGTCTGAATTAGGATAGGCAGTGAGTGGCAATGTAGGAAGGAGAAAAGCACCGCGGGGTGGTCAGCATGGGAAGGTCAGGGAACATGCAGTGGCAATGTAGGATAGGTTCTGAAAAAGATCGCGGGGTGGTGCGCATTGTATGGGTGTGTGTTACATTACATTCACTAGTCGGAGTGAGAAAAACATCACGTGGTGGTGCGCATTGTATGGGTGTGTGTTACATTACCTTCACTAGTAGGAGTGAGAAAAACATCACGGGGTGGTGTGAATCGAAGGGTCTGAATTAGGATAGGCAGTGAGTGGCAATGTAGGATGGAGAAAAGCACCGCGCCGTGGTCAGCATGGGGAGGTCAGGGAACATGCAGTGGCAATGTAGGATAGGTTTCTGAAAAACATCGCGGGGTGGTGCGCATTGTATGAGTGTGTGTTACATTACATTCAAGGTAGGAGTGAGAAAAACATCACGGGGTGGTGCGCATTGTATGGGTGTGTGTTACAATACATTCACTAGTAGGAGTGAGAAAAACATCACGGGGTGGTGTGAATCGGAGTGTGTGAATTAGGATAGGCAGTGAGTGGCAATGTAGGATGGAGAAAAGCACCGCGGGGTGGTCAGCATGGGGAGGTCAGGGAACATGCAGTGGCAATGTAGGATAGTTTTCTGAAAAACATCACGGCGTGGTGCGCATCGTATGGGTGTGTGTTATATTACATTCACTAGTAGGAGTGAGAAAAACATCACGGGGTGGTGTGAATCGGAGGGTCTGAATTAGGATAGGCAGTGAGTGGCAATGTAGGATGGAGAAAAGCACCGCGGGGTGGTCAGCATGGGGAGGTCAGGGAACATGCAGTGGCAATGTAGGATAGGTTTCTGAAAAACATCGCGGGGTTGTGCGCATTGTATGGGTGGGTGTTACATTACATTCACTAGTAGGAGTGAGAAAAACATCAAGGAATTATGTGAATCGGAGCGTCTGAATTAGGATAGGCAGTGAGTGGCAATGTAGGATGGAGAAAAGCACCGCGGGGTGGTCAGCATGGGGAGGTCAGGGAACATGCATTGGCAATGTAGGATAGGTTTCTGAAAAACATCGCGGGGTGGTGCACATTGTATGGGTGTGTGTTACATTACATTCACTAGTAGGAGTGAGAAAAACATCGCAGGGTCGTGTGAATCGGAGGGTCTGAATTAGGATAGGCAGTGAGTGGCAATGAAGGATGGAGAAAAGCACCGCGGGGTGGTCAGCATGGGGAGGTCAGGGAACGTGCAGTGGCAATGAAGGATAGGTTTTTGAAAAACATCACGGTGTGGTGCGCATTGTATGGGTGTGTGTTACATTACATTCACTAGTAGGAGTGAGAAAAACATCGCCGGGTGGTGCGCTTTGTATGGGTGTGTGTTACATTACATTCACTAGTAGGAGTGAGAAAAACATCACGGGGTGGTGTGAATCGGAGGGTCTGAATTAGGATAGCCAGTGAGTGTCAATGTAGGATGGAGAAAAGCACCTGCGGGGTGGTAAGCATGGGGAGGTCAGGGAACATGCAGTGGCAATGTAGGATAGTTTTCTGAAAATCATCACGGGGTGGTGCGCATTGTATGGGTGTGTGTTACATTACATTCACTAGTAGGAGTGAGAAAAACATCACGGAGTGGTGTGATTCGGAGGGTCTGAATTAGGATAGGCAGTGAGTGGCAATGTAGAATGGGGAAAAGCACCGCGGGGTTGTCAGCATGGGGAGGTCAGGGAACATGAGAGGCAATGTAGGATAGTTTTCTGAAAAACATCACGGGGTGGTGCGCATTGAATGGGTGTGTGTTACATTACATTCACTAGTAGGAGTGAGAAAAACATCGCGGGGTGGTGTGCATTTTTTGGGTTGTGTTTCATTACATTCACTAGTAGGAGTGAGAAAAACATCACGGTGTGGTGCGCATTGTATGGGTGTGTGTTACATTACATTCACTAGTAGGAGTGAGAAAAACATCGCGGGGTGGTGCGCTTTGTATGGGTGTGTGTTACATTACATTCACTAGTAGGAGTGAGAAAAACATCACGGGGTGGTGTGAATCGGAGGGTCTGAATTAGGATAGCCAGTGAGTGGCAATGTAAGATGGAGAAAAGCACCGGGGGGTGGTCAGCATGGGGAGGTCAGGGAACATGCAGTTGCAATGTAGGATAGATTTCTGAAAAACATCGCGGGGTGGTGCGCATTGTATGGGTGTGTGTTACATTACATTCACTAGTAGGAGTGGGAAAAACATCATGGGGTGGTGCGCATTGTATGGGTGTGTGTTACATGACATTCACTATTAGGAGTGAGAAAAACATCACGGGGTGGTTTGAATCGGAGGGTCTGAATTAGGATAGGCAGTGAGTGGCAATGTAGGATGGAGAAAAGCACCGCCGGGTGGTCATCATGGGGAGGTCCGGGAACATGCAGTGGCAATGTAGGATAGTTTTCTGAAAAACATCACGGGGTGGTGCGCATTGTATGGGTGTGTGTTACATTACATTCACTAGTAGGAGTGAGAAAAACATCACGGGGTGGTGCGCATTGTATGGGTGTGTGTTACATTACATTCACTAGTAGGAGTGAGAAAAACATCATGGGGTTGTGCGCATTCTATGGGTGTGTGTTACATTACATTCACTAGTAGGAGTGAGAAAAACATCACGGGGTGGTGTGAATCGGAGGGTCTGAATTAGGACAGGCAGTGAGGGGCAATGTAGGATGGAAAAAAGCACCGCGTGGTGGTCAGCATGGGGAGGTCAGGGAACATGCAGTGGCAATGTAGGACAGGTTTCTGAAAAACATTGCGGGGTGGTGCGCATTGTATGGGTGTGTGTTACATTACATTCACTAGTAGGAGTGAGAAAAACATCACTGGGTGGTGTGAATCGGAGGGTCTGAATTAGGATAGGCAGTGAGTGGCAATGTAGGATGGATAAAAGCACCGCGGGGTGGTCAGCATGGGGAGGTCAGGGAACATGCAGTGGCAATGTAGGATAGATTTCTGAAAAACTTCACCGGGTGGTGCGCATTGTATGGGTGTGTGTTACATTACATTCACTATTAGGAGTGAGAAAAACATCACGGGGTGGTGTGAATCGAAGGGTCTGAATTAGGATAGGCAGTGAGTGGCAATGTAGAATGGAGAAAAGCACCGCGGGGTTGTCAGCATGGGGAGGTCAGGGAAAATGCAGTGGCTATGTAGGATATTTTTCTGAAAAACATCACGGTGTGGTGCGCATTGTATGGGTGTGTGTTACATTATATTCACTAGTAGGAGTGAGAAAAACATCACGGGTTGGTGTGAATCGGAGAGTCTGAATTAGGATAGGCAGTGAGTGGCAATGTAGGATGGAGAAAAGCACCGCGGGGTGTTGAGCATGGGGAGGTCAGGAAACATGCAGTGGCAATGTAGGATAGGTTTCTGAAAAACATCGCGGTGTGGTGCGCATTGTATGGGTGGGTGTTACATTACATTCACTAGTAGGAGTGAGAAAAACATCATGGATTGGTGCGCATTGTATGGGTGTGTGTTACATTACATTCACTAGTAGGAGTGAGAAAAACATCACGGGGTGGTGTGAACGGAGTGTCTGAATTAGGATAGGCAGTGAGTGGCAATGTAGGATGGAGAAAAGCACCGCGGGGTGGTCAGCATGGGAAGGTCAGGGAACATGCAGTGGCAATGTAGGATAGGTTCTGAAAAAGATCGCGGGGTGGTGCGCATTGTATGGGTGTGTGTTACATTACATTCACTAGTAGGAGTGAGAAAAACATCACGTGGTGGTGCGCATTGTATGGGTGTGTGTTACTTTACCTTCACTAGTAGGAGTGAGAAAAACATCACGGGGTGGTGTGAATCGAAGGGTCTGAATTAGGATAGGCAGTGAGTGGCAATGTAGGATGGAGAAAAGCACCGCGCCGTGGTCAGCATGGGGAGGTCAGGGAACATGCAGTGGCAATGTAGGATAGGTTTCTGAAAAACATCGCGGGGTGTTGCGCATTGTATGGGTGTGTGTTACATTACATTCACTAGTAGGAGTGAGAAAAACATCACGGGGTGGTGTGAATCGGAGAGTGTGAATTAGGATAGGCAGTGAGTGGCAATGTGGGATGGAGAAAAGCACCGCGGGGTGGTCAGCATGGGGAGGTCAGGGAACATGCATTGGCAATGTAGGATAGGTTTCTGAAAAACATCGCGGGGTGGTGCACATTGTATGGGTTGTGTTACATTACATTCACTAGTAGGAGTGAGAAAAACATCGCAGGGTCGTGTGAATCGGAGGGTCTGAATTAGGATAGGCAGTGAGTGGCAATGTAGGATGGAGAAAAGCACCGCGGGATGGTCAGCATGGGGAGGTCAGGGAACATGCAGTGGCAATGTAGGATAGTTTTCTGAAAAATATCACGGGGTGGTGCGCATTGTATGGGTGTGTGTTACATTACATTCACTAGTAGGAGTGAGAAAAACATCACGGGGTGGTGTGAATTGGAGGGTCTGAATTAGGATAGGCAGTGAGTGGCAATGTAGGATGGAGAAAAGCACCGCGGGGTGTTGAGCATGGGGAGGTCAGGGAACATGCAGTGGCAATGTAGGATAGGTTTCTGAAAAACATCGCGGGGTGGTGCGCATTGTATCGGTGGGTGTTACATTACATTCACTAGTAGGAGTGAGAAAAACATCACGGGATGGTGTGAATCAGAGGGTCTGAATTAGGATAGGCATTGAGTGGCAATGTAGGATGGAGAAAAGCACCGCGGGGTGGTCAGCATGGGGAGGTCAGGGAAAATGCAGTGGCAATGTAGGATAGGTTTCTGAAAAACATCGCGGGGTGGTGCGCATTGTATGGGTGTGTGTTACATTACATTCACTAGTAGGTGTGAGAAAAACATCACGGGGTGGTGTGAATCGGTGGGTCTGAATTAGGATAGCCAGTGAGTGGCAATGTAAGATGGAGAAAAGCACCGCGGGGTGGTAAGCATGGGGAGGTCAGGGAACATGCAGTGGCAATGTAGGATAGGTTTCTGAAAAACATCACGGTGTGGTGCGCATTGTATGGGTGTGTGTTACATTACATTCACTAGTAGGAGTGAGAAAAACATCACCGAGTGGTGTGAATCCGAGGGTCTGAATTAGGATAGGCAGTGAGTGGCAATGTAGGATGGAGAAAAGCACCGCGGGGTGGTCAGCATGGGGAGGTCAGGGAACATGCAGTGGCAATGTAGGATAGTTTTCTAAAAAACATCCCGGTGTGGTGCGCATTGTATGGGTGTGTGTTACATTACATTCACTAGTAGGAGTGAGAAAAACATCACGGAGTGGTGTGATTCGGAGGGTCTGAATTAGGATAGGAAGTGAGTGGCAATGTAGAATGGGGAAAAGCACCGCGGGGTTGTCAGCATGGGGAGGTCAGGGAACATGAGAGGCAATGTAGGATAGTTTTCTGAAAAACATCACGGGGTGGTGCGCATTGAATGGGTGTGTGTTACATTACATTCACTAGTAGGAGTGAGAAAAACATCGCGGGGTGGTGTGCATTTTTTGGGTTGTGTTTCATTACATTCACTAGTAGGAGTGAGAAAAACATCACGGTGTGGTGCGCATTGTATGGGTGTGTGTTACATTACATTCACTAGTAGGAGTGAGAAAAACATCGCGGGGTGGTGCGCTTTGTATGGGTGTGTGTTACATTACATTCACTAGTAGGAGTGAGAAAAACATCACGGGGTGGTGTGAATCGGAGGGTCTGAATTAGGATAGCCAGTGAGTGGCAATGTAAGATGGAGAAAAGCACCGGGGGGTGGTCAGCATGGGGAGGTCAGGGAACATGCAGTTGCAATGTAGGATAGGTTTCTGAAAAACATCGCGGGATGGTGCGCATTGTATGGGTGTGTGTTACATTACATTCACTAGTAGGAGTGGGAAAAACATCATGGGGTGGTGCGCATTGTATGGGTGTGTGTTACATGACATTCACTATTAGGAGTGAGAAAAACATCACGGGGTGGTGTGAATCGGAGGGTCTGAATTAGGATAGGCAGTGAGTGGCAATGTAGGATGGAGAAAAGCACCGCCGGGTGGTCATCATGGGGAGGTCAGGGAACATGCAGTGGCAATGTAGGATAGTTTTCTGAAAAACATCACGGGGTGGTGCGCATTGTATGGGTGTGTGTTACATTACATTCGCTAGTAGGAGTGAGAAAAACATCACGGGGTGGTGCACATTGTATGGGTGTGTGTTACATTACATTCACTAGTAGGAGTGAGAAAAACATCACGTGGTGGTGCGCATTGTATGGGTGTGTGTTACATTACCTTCACTAGTAGGAGTGAGAAAAACATCACGGGGTGGTGCGAATCGAAGGGTCTGAATTAGGATAGGCAGTGAGTGGCAATGTAGGATGGAGAAAAGCACCGCGCAGTGGTCAGCATGGGGAGGTCAGGGAACATGCAGTGGCAATGTAGGATAGGTTTCTGAAAAACATCGCGGGGTGGTGCGCATTGTATGGGTGTGTGTTACATTACATTCACTAGTAGGAGTGAGAAAAACATCACGGGGTGGTGCGCATTGTATGGGTGTGTGTTACAATACATTCACTAGTAGGAGTGAGAAAAACATCACGGGGTGGTGTGAATCGGAGAGTGTGAATTAGGATAGGCAGTGAGTGGCAATGTAGGATGGAGAAAAGCACCACGGGGTGGTCAGCATGGGGAGGTCAGGGAACATGCAGTGGCAATGTAGGATAGGTTTCTGAAAAACATCGCGGGGTGGTGCGCATTGTATGGGTGTGTGTTACATTACATTCACTAGTAGGAGTGAGAAAAACATCACGGGGTGGGGCGCATTGTATGGGTGTGTGTTACAATACATTCACTATTAGGAGTGAGAAAAACACCACGGGGTGGTGTGAATCGGAGAGTGTGAATTAGGATAGGCAGTGAGTGGCAATGTAGGATGGAGAAAAGCACCACGGGGTGGTCAGCATGGGGAGGTCAGGGAACATGCAGTGGCAATGTAGGATAGTTTTCTGAAAAACATCACGGGGTGGTGCGCATCGTATGGGTGTGTGTTACATTACATTCACTAGTAGGAGTGAGAAAAACATCACGGGGTGGTGTGAATCGGAGGGTCTGAATTAGGATAGGCAGTGAGTGGCAATGTAGGATGGAGAAAAGCACCGCAGGGTGGTCAGCATGGGGAGGTCAGGGAACATGCAGTGGCAATGTAGGATAGGTTTCTGAAAAACATCGCGGGGTTGTGCGCATTGTATGGGTGGGTGTTACATTACATTCACTTGTAGGAGTGAGAAAAACATCACGGAATGGTGTGAATCGGAGCGTCTGAATTAGGATAGGCAGTGAGTGGCAATGTAGGATGGAGAAAAGCACCGCGGGGTGGTCAGCATGGGGAGGTCAGGGAACATGCATTGGCAATGTAGGATAGGTTTCTGAAAAACATCGCGGGGTGGTGCACATTGTATGGGTTTGTGTTACATTACATTCACTAGTAGGAGTGAGAAAAACATCGCAGGGTCGTGTGAATCGGAGGGTCTGAATTAGGATAGGCAGTGAGTGGCAATGAAGGATGGAGAAAAGCACCGCGGGGTGGTCAGCATGGGGAGGTCAGGGAACATGCAGTGGAAATGTAGGATAGGTTTCTGAAAAACATCGCATGGTGGTGCGCATTGTATGGGTGTGTGTTACATTACATTCACTAGTAGGTGTGAGAAAAACATCACGGGGTAGTGTGAATCGGAGGGTCTGAATTAGGATAGCCAGTGAGTGGCAATGTAGGATGGAGAAAAGCCCCGCGGGGTGGTAAGCATGGGGAGGTCAGGGAACATGCAGTGGCAATGTAGGATAGTTTTCTGAAAAACATCACGGGGTGGTGCGCATTGTATGGGTGTGTGTTACATTACATTCACTAGTAGGAGTGAGAAAAACATCACGGAGTGGTGTGATTCGGAGGGTCTGAATTAGGATAGGCAGTGAGTGGCAATGTAGGATGGAAAAAAGCACCGCGGGGTGGTCAGCATGGGGAGGTCAGGGAACATGCAGTGGCAATGTAGGATAGGTTCTGAAAAACATCGCGGGGTGGTGCGCATTGTATGGGTGTGTGTTACATTACATACACTAGTAGGAGTGAGAAAAACATCACGTGGTGGTGCGCATTGTATGGGTGTGTGTTACATTACATTCACTAGTAGGAGTGAGAAAAACATCACGGGGTGGTGTGAATCGGAATGTCTGAATTAGGATAGGCAGTGAGTGGCAATGTAGGATGGAGAAAAGCACCGCGGGGTGGTCAGCATGGGGAGGTCAGGGAACATGCAGTGGCAATGTAGGATAGTTTTCTGAAAAATATCACGGGGTGGTGCGCATTGTATGGGTGTGTGTTACATTACATTCACTAGTAGGAGTGAGAAAAACATCACGGGGTGGTGTGAATTGGAGGGTCTGAATTAGGATAGGCAGTGAGTGGCAATGTAGGATGGAGAAAAGCACCGCGGGGTGTTGAGCATGGGGAGGTCAGGGAAAATGCAGTGGCAATGTAGGATAGGTTTCTGAAAAACATCACAGTGTGGTGCGCATTGTATGGGTGTGTGTTACATTACATTCACTAGTAGGAGTGAGAAAAACATCACCGAGTGGTGTGAATCGGAGGGTCTGAATTAGGATAGGCAGTGAGTGGCAATGTAGGATGGAGAAAAGCACCGCGGGGTTGTCAGCATGGGGAGGTCAGGGAACATGAGAGTCAATGTAGGATAGTTTTCTGAAAAACATCACGGGGTGGTGCGCATTGTATGGGTGGGTGTTACATTACATTCACTAGTAGGAGTAAAAAAAACATCATGGGATGGTGTGAATCGGAGGGTCTGAATTAGGATACGCAGTGAGTGGCAATGTAGGATGGAGAAAAGCACCGCGGAGTGGTCAGCATGGGGAGGTCAGGGAACATGCAGTGACAATGAAGGATAGGTTTCTGAAAAACATCGCAGGGTGGTTCACATTGTTTGGGTGTGTTTTACATTACATTCATTAGTAGGAGTGAGAAAAACATCGCGGGGTGGTGTGAATCGGAGGGTCTGAATTAGGATAGGCAGTGAGTGGCAATGTAGGATGGAGAAAAGCACCGGGGGGTGGTCAGCATGGGGAGGTCAGGGAACATGCAGTGGCAATGTAGGATAGGTTTCTGAAAAACATCGCCGGGTAGTGCGCATTGTATGGGTGTGTGTTACATTACATTCACTAGTAGGAGTGAGAAAAACATCATGGTGTGGTGCGCATTGTATGGGTGTGTGTTACATTACATTAACTATTAGGAGTGAGGAAAAACATCACGGGGTGGTGTGAATCGGAGGGTCTGAATTAGGATAGGCAGTGAGTGGCAATGTAGGATGGAGAAAAGCACCGCGCGGTGGTCAGCATGTGGAGGTCAGGGAACATGCAGTGGCAATGTAGGATAGGTTTCTGAAAAACATCGCAGGGTGGTGCGCATTGTATGGGTGTGTGTTACATTACATTCACTAGTAGGAGTGAGAAAAACATCACGGGGTGGTGCGCATTGTATGGGTGTGTGTTACATTACATTCACTAGTAGGAGTGAGAAAAACATCAAGGGGTGGTGTGAATCGGAGGGTCTGAATTAGGATAGGCAGTGAGTGGAAATGTAGGAAGGAGAAAAGCACCGCGGGGTGTTGAGCATGGGGAGGTCAGGGAACATGCAGTGGCAATATAGGATAGGTTTCTGAAAAACATCGCGGGGTGGTGCGCATTGTATGGGTGTGTGTTACATTACATTCCCTAGTAGGAGTGAGAAAAACATCACGGGGTGGTGTGAATCGGAGGGTCTGAATTAGGATAGGCAGTGAGTGGCAATGTAGGATGGAGAAAAGCACCGCGGGGTGGTCAGCATGGGGAGGTCAGGAAACATGCAGTGGCAATGTAGGATAGGTTTCTGAAAAACATCGCGGGGTGGTGCGCATTGTATGGGTGTGTGTTACATTACATTCACTAATAGGAGTGAGAAAAACATGGCGGGGTGGTGTGAATCGGAGGGTCTGAATTAGGATAGGCAGTGAGTGGCAATGTAGGATGGAGAAAAGCACCGCGGGGTGGTCAGCATGGGGTGGGCAGGGAACATGCAGTGGCAATGTAGGATAGTTTTCTGAAAAACATCGCGGGGTGGTGCGCATTGTATGGTTGTGTGTTACATTACATTCACTAGTAGGAGTGAGAAAAACATCACGGGGTGGTGTGAATCGGAGGGTCTGCATTAGGATAGGCAGTGAGTGGCAATGTAGGATGGAGAAAAGCACCGCGGGGTGGTCAGCATGGGGAGGTCAGGGAACATGCAGTGGCAATGTAGGATAGGTTTCTGAAAAATATCGCGGGGTGGTGCGCATTGTATGGGTGTGTGTTATATTACATTCACTAGTAGGAGTGAGAAAAACATCACGGGGTGGTGTGAATCGGAGGGTCTGAATTAGGATGGGCAGTGAGTGGCAATGTAGGATAGAGAAAAGCACTGCGGGGTGGTCAGCATGGGGAGGTCAGGGAACATGCAGTGGCAATGTAGGATAGGTTTCTGAAAAACATTGCGGGGTGGTGCGCATTGTATGGGTGCGTGTTACATTACATTCACTAGTAGGAGTAAGAAAAACATCACGGGGTGGTGTGAATCGGAGGGTCTGAATTAGGATAGGCAGTGAGTGGCAATGTAGGATGGAGAAAAGCACCGCGGGGTGGTCAGCATGGGGAGGTCAGGGAACATGCAGTGACAATGTAGGATAGGTTTCTGAAAAACATGGCGGGGTGGTGGACATCGTATGGGTGTGTTTAACATTACATTCACTAGTAGGAGTGAGAAAAACATCGCGGGGTGGTGTGAATCGGAGGGTCTGAATTAGGATAGGCAGTGAGTGGCAATGAAGGATGGAGAAAAGCACCGGGGGGTGGTCAGCATGGGGAGGTCAGGGAACATGCAATGGCAATGTAGGATAGGTTTCTGAAAAACATCGCGGTGTGGTGCGCATTGTATGGGTGTGTGTTACATTACATTCACTAGTAGGAGTGAGAAAAACATCACGGGGTGGTGTGAATCGGAGGGTCTGAATTAGGATAGGCAGTGAGTGGCAATGCAGGATGGAGAAAAGCACCGCGGGGTGGTCAGCATGGGGAGGTCAGGGAACATGCAGTGGCAATGTAGGATAGGTTTCTGAAAAACATCGCGGGGTGGTGCGCATTGTATGGGTGCGTTTTACATTACATTCACTAGCAGGTGTGAGAAAAACATCACGTGGTGGTGTGAATCGGAGGGTCTGAATTAGGATAACCAGTGAGTGGCAATGTAGGATGGACAAAAGCACCGCGGCGAGGTCAGCATGGGGAGGTCAGGGAAAATGCAGTGGCAATGTAGGATAGGTTTCTGAAAAACAATACGGGGTGGTGCGCATTGTATGGGTGTGTGTTACATTACATTCACTAGTAGGAGTGAGAAAAACATCATGGAGTGGTGCGCATTGTATGGGTGTGTGTTACATTACATTCACTAGTAGGAGTGAGAAAAACATCATGGGGTGGTGTGAATCGGAGGGTCTGAATTAGGATAGGCAGTGAGTGGCAATGTAGGATTGAGAAAAGCACCGCGGGGTTGTCAGCATGGGGAGGTCAGGGAACATGAGTGGCAATGTAGGATAGTTTTCTGAAAAACATCACAGGGTGGTGCGCATCGTATGGGTGTGTGTTACATTACATTCACTAGTAGGAGTGAGAAAAACATCACGGGTTGGTGTGAATCGGAGGGTCTGAATTAGGATAGGCAGTGAGTGGCAATGTAGGATGGAGAAAAGCACCGTGGGTTGTCAGCATGGGGAGGTAAGGGAACATTCAGTGGCAATGTAGGATAGGTTTCTGAAAAACATCACGAGGTGGTGCGCATTGTATGGGTGTGTGTTACATTACATTCACTAGTAGGAGTGAGAAAAACATCACGGGGTGGTGCGCATTGTATGGGTGTGTGTTACATTACATTCACTAGTAGGAGTGAGAAAAACATCACGGAGAGTGTGAATCGGAGGGTCTGAATTAGGATAGGCAGTCAGTGGCAATGTAGCATGGAGAAAAGCACCGCGGGGTTGTCAGCATGGGGAGGTCAGGGAACATGAGAGGCAATGTAGGATAGTTTTCTGAAAAACATCACGGGGTGGTGCGCATTGAATGGGTGTGTGTTACATTACATTCACTAGTAGGAGTGAGAAAAACATCGCGGGGTGGTGTGCATTTTTTGGGTTGTGTTTCATTACATTCACTAGTAGGAGTGAGAAAAACATCACGGTGTGGTGCGCATTGTATGGGTGTGTGTTACATTACATTCACTAGTAGGAGTGAGAAAAACATCACGGGTTGGTGTGAATCGGAGGGTCTGAATTAGGATAGGCAGTGAGTGGCAATGTAGGATGGAGAAAAGCACCGCGGGGTGTTGAGCATGGGGAGGTCAGGAAACATGCAGTGGCAATGTAGGATAGGTTTCTGAAAAACATCGCGGTGTGGTGCGCATTGTATGGGTGGGTGTTACATTACATTCACTAGTAGGAGTGAGAAAAACATCATGGATTGGTGCGCATTGTATGGGTGTGTGTTACATTACATTCACTAGTAGGAGTGAGAAAAACATCACGGGGTGGTGTGAACGGAGTGTCTGAATTAGGATAGGCAGTGAGTGGCAATGTAGGATGGAGAAAAGCACCGCGGGGTGGTCAGCATGGGAAGATCAGGGAACATGCAGTGGCAATGTAGGATAGGTTCTGAAAAAGATCGCGGGGTGGTGCGCATTGTATGGGTGTGTGTTACATTACATTCACTAGTAGGAGTGAGAAAAACATCACCGAGTGGTGTGAATCCGAGGGTCTGAATTAGGATAGGCAGTGAGTGGCAATGTAGGATGGAGAAAAGCACCGCGGGGTGGTCAGCATGGGGAGGTCAGGGAACATGCAGTGGCAATGTAGGATAGTTTTCTAAAAAACATCCCGGTGTGGTGCGCATTGTATGGGTGTGTGTTACATTACATTCACTAGTAGGAGTGAGAAAAACATCACGGAGTGGTGTGATTCGGAGGGTCTGAATTAGGATAGGAAGTGAGTGGCAATGTAGAATGGGGAAAAGCACCGCGGGGTTGTCAGCATGGGGAGGTCAGGGAACATGAGAGGCAATGTAGGATAGTTTTCTGAAAAACATCACGGGGTGGTGCGCATTGAATGGGTGTGTGTTACATTACATTCACTAGTAGGAGTGAGAAAAACATCGCGGGGTGGTGTGCATTTTTTGGGTTGTGTTTCATTACATTCACTAGTAGGAGTGAGAAAAACATCACGGTGTGGTGCGCATTGTATGGGTGTGTGTTACATTACATTCACTAGTAGGAGTGAGAAAAACATCGCGGGGTGGTGCGCTTTGTATGGGTGTGTGTTACATTACATTCACTAGTAGGAGTGAGAAAAACATCACGGGGTGGTGTGAATCGGAGGGTCTGAATTAGGATAGCCAGTGAGTGGCAATGTAAGATGGAGAAAAGCACCGGGGGGTGGTCAGCATGGGGAGGTCAGGGAACATGCAGTTGCAATGTAGGATAGGTTTCTGAAAAACATCGCGGGATGGTGCGCATTGGATGGGTGTGTGTTACATTACATTCACTAGTAGGAGTGGGAAAAACATCATGGGGTGGTGCGCATTGTATGGGTGTGTGTTACATGACATTCACTATTAGGAGTGAGAAAAACATCACGGGGTGGTGTGAATCGGAGGGTCTGAATTAGGATAGGCAGTGAGTGGCAATGTAGGATGGAGAAAAGCACCGCCGGGTGGTCATCATGGGGAGGTCAGGGAACATGCAGTGGCAATGTAGGATAGTTTTCTGAAAAACATCACGGGGTGGTGCGCATTGTATGGGTGTGTGTTACATTACATTCGCTAGTAGGAGTGAGAAAAACATCACGGGGTGGTGCACATTGTATGGGT
Organism: Cavia porcellus; assembly: GCF_034190915.1. Taxonomy (NCBI): domain Eukaryota; kingdom Metazoa; phylum Chordata; class Mammalia; order Rodentia; family Caviidae; genus Cavia; species Cavia porcellus. Next base: position 110,492 of record NW_026947771.1, on the reverse strand, counting down.
GTGTGTTACATTACATTCACTAGTAGGAGTGAGAAAAACATCACGTGGTGGTGCGCATTGTATGGGTGTGTGTTACATTACCTTCACTAGTAGGAGTGAGAAAAACATCACGGGGTGGTGTGAATCGAAGGGTCTGAATTAGGATAGGCAGTGAGTGGCAATGTAGGATGGAGAAAAGCACCGCGCAGTGGTCAGCATGGGGAGGTCAGGGAACATGCAGTGGCAATGTAGGATAGGTTTCTGAAAAACATCGCGGGGTGGTGCGCATTGTATGGGTGTGTGTTACATTACATTCACTAGTAGGAGTGAGAAAAACATCACGGGGTGGTGCGCATTGTATGGGTGTGTGTTACAATACATTCACTAGTAGGAGTGAGAAAAACATCACGGGGTGGTGTGAATCGGAGAGTGTGAATTAGGATAGGCAGTGAGTGGCAATGTAGGATGGAGAAAAGCACCACGGGGTGGTCAGCATGGGGAGGTCAGGGAACATGCAGTGGCAATGTAGGATAGGTTTCTGAAAAACATCGCGGGGTGGTGCGCATTGTATGGGTGTGTGTTACATTACATTCACTAGTAGGAGTGAGAAAAACATCACGGGGTGGTGCGCATTGTATGGGTGTGTGTTACAATACATTCACTAGTAGGAGTGAGAAAAACACCACGGGGTGGTGTGAATCGGAGAGTGTGAATTAGGATAGGCAGTGAGTGGCAATGTAGGATGGAGAAAAGCACCACGGGGTGGTCAGCATGGGGAGGTCAGGGAACATGCAGTGGCAATGTAGGATAGTTTTCTGAAAAACATCACGGGGTGGTGCGCATCGTATGGGTGTGTGTTACATTACATTCACTAGTAGGAGTGAGAAAAACATCACGGGGTGGTGTGAATCGGAGGGTCTGAATTAGGATAGGCAGTGAGTGGCAATGTAGGATGGAGAAAAGCACCGCAGGGTGGTCAGCATGGGGAGGTCAGGGAACATGCAGTGGCAATGTAGGATAGGTTTCTGAAAAACATCGCGGGGTTGTGCGCATTGTATGGGTGGGTGTTACATTACATTCACTTGTAGGAGTGAGAAAAACATCACGGAATGGTGTGAATCGGAGCGTCTGAATTAGGATAGGCAGTGAGTGGCAATGTAGGATGGAGAAAAGCACCGCGGGGTGGTCAGCATGGGGAGGTCAGGGAACATGCATTGGCAATGTAGGATAGGTTTCTGAAAAACATCGCGGGGTGGTGCACATTGTATGGGTTTGTGTTACATTACATTCACTAGTAGGAGTGAGAAAAACATCGCAGGGTCGTGTGAATCGGAGGGTCTGAATTAGGATAGGCAGTGAGTGGCAATGAAGGATGGAGAAAAGCACCGCGGGGTGGTCAGCATGGGGAGGTCAGGGAACATGCAGTGGAAATGTAGGATAGGTTTCTGAAAAACATCGCATGGTGGTGCGCATTGTATGGGTGTGTGTTACATTACATTCACTAGTAGGTGTGAGAAAAACATCACGGGGTAGTGTGAATCGGAGGGTCTGAATTAGGATAGCCAGTGAGTGGCAATGTAGGATGGAGAAAAGCCCCGCGGGGTGGTAAGCATGGGGAGGTCAGGGAACATGCAGTGGCAATGTAGGATAGTTTTCTGAAAAACATCACGGGGTGGTGCGCATTGTATGGGTGTGTGTTACATTACATTCACTAGTAGGAGTGAGAAAAACATCACGGAGTGGTGTGATTCGGAGGGTCTGAATTAGGATAGGCAGTGAGTGGCAATGTAGGATGGAAAAAAGCACCGCGGGGTGGTCAGCATGGGGAGGTCAGGGAACATGCAGTGGCAATGTAGGATAGGTTCTGAAAAACATCGCGGGGTGGTGCGCATTGTATGGGTGTGTGTTACATTACATACACTAGTAGGAGTGAGAAAAACATCACGTGGTGGTGCGCATTGTATGGGTGTGTGTTACATTACATTCACTAGTAGGAGTGAGAAAAACATCACGGGGTGGTGTGAATCGGAATGTCTGAATTAGGATAGGCAGTGAGTGGCAATGTAGGATGGAGAAAAGCACCGCGGGGTGGTCAGCATGGGGAGGTCAGGGAACATGCAGTGGCAATGTAGGATAGTTTTCTGAAAAATATCACGGGGTGGTGCGCATTGTATGGGTGTGTGTTACATTACATTCACTAGTAGGAGTGAGAAAAACATCACGGGGTGGTGTGAATTGGAGGGTCTGAATTAGGATAGGCAGTGAGTGGCAATGTAGGATGGAGAAAAGCACCGCGGGGTGTTGAGCATGGGGAGGTCAGGGAAAATGCAGTGGCAATGTAGGATAGGTTTCTGAAAAACATCACAGTGTGGTGCGCATTGTATGGGTGTGTGTTACATTACATTCACTAGTAGGAGTGAGAAAAACATCACCGAGTGGTGTGAATCGGAGGGTCTGAATTAGGATAGGCAGTGAGTGGCAATGTAGGATGGAGAAAAGCACCGCGGGGTTGTCAGCATGGGGAGGTCAGGGAACATGAGAGTCAATGTAGGATAGTTTTCTGAAAAACATCACGGGGTGGTGCGCATTGTATGGGTGGGTGTTACATTACATTCACTAGTAGGAGTAAAAAAAACATCATGGGATGGTGTGAATCGGAGGGTCTGAATTAGGATACGCAGTGAGTGGCAATGTAGGATGGAGAAAAGCACCGCGGAGTGGTCAGCATGGGGAGGTCAGGGAACATGCAGTGACAATGAAGGATAGGTTTCTGAAAAACATCGCAGGGTGGTTCACATTGTTTGGGTGTGTTTTACATTACATTCATTAGTAGGAGTGAGAAAAACATCGCGGGGTGGTGTGAATCGGAGGGTCTGAATTAGGATAGGCAGTGAGTGGCAATGTAGGATGGAGAAAAGCACCGGGGGGTGGTCAGCATGGGGAGGTCAGGGAACATGCAGTGGCAATGTAGGATAGGTTTCTGAAAAACATCGCCGGGTAGTGCGCATTGTATGGGTGTGTGTTACATTACATTCACTAGTAGGAGTGAGAAAAACATCATGGTGTGGTGCGCATTGTATGGGTGTGTGTTACATTACATTAACTATTAGGAGTGAGGAAAAACATCACGGGGTGGTGTGAATCGGAGGGTCTGAATTAGGATAGGCAGTGAGTGGCAATGTAGGATGGAGAAAAGCACCGCGCGGTGGTCAGCATGTGGAGGTCAGGGAACATGCAGTGGCAATGTAGGATAGGTTTCTGAAAAACATCGCAGGGTGGTGCGCATTGTATGGGTGTGTGTTACATTACATTCACTAGTAGGAGTGAGAAAAACATCACGGGGTGGTGCGCATTGTATGGGTGTGTGTTACATTACATTCACTAGTAGGAGTGAGAAAAACATCAAGGGGTGGTGTGAATCGGAGGGTCTGAATTAGGATAGGCAGTGAGTGGAAATGTAGGAAGGAGAAAAGCACCGCGGGGTGTTGAGCATGGGGAGGTCAGGGAACATGCAGTGGCAATATAGGATAGGTTTCTGAAAAACATCGCGGGGTGGTGCGCATTGTATGGGTGTGTGTTACATTACATTCCCTAGTAGGAGTGAGAAAAACATCACGGGGTGGTGTGAATCGGAGGGTCTGAATTAGGATAGGCAGTGAGTGGCAATGTAGGATGGAGAAAAGCACCGCGGGGTGGTCAGCATGGGGAGGTCAGGAAACATGCAGTGGCAATGTAGGATAGGTTTCTGAAAAACATCGCGGGGTGGTGCGCATTGTATGGGTGTGTGTTACATTACATTCACTAGTAGGAGTGAGAAAAACATGGCGGGGTGGTGTGAATCGGAGGGTCTGAATTAGGATAGGCAGTGAGTGGCAATGTAGGATGGAGAAAAGCACCGCGGGGTGGTCAGCATGGGGTGGGCAGGGAACATGCAGTGGCAATGTAGGATAGTTTTCTGAAAAACATCGCGGGGTGGTGCGCATTGTATGGTTGTGTGTTACATTACATTCACTAGTAGGAGTGAGAAAAACATCACGGGGTGGTGTGAATCGGAGGGTCTGCATTAGGATAGGCAGTGAGTGGCAATGTAGGATGGAGAAAAGCACCGCGGGGTGGTCAGCATGGGGAGGTCAGGGAACATGCAGTGGCAATGTAGGATAGGTTTCTGAAAAATATCGCGGGGTGGTGCGCATTGTATGGGTGTGTGTTATATTACATTCACTAGTAGGAGTGAGAAAAACATCACGGGGTGGTGTGAATCGGAGGGTCTGAATTAGGATGGGCAGTGAGTGGCAATGTAGGATAGAGAAAAGCACTGCGGGGTGGTCAGCATGGGGAGGTCAGGGAACATGCAGTGGCAATGTAGGATAGGTTTCTGAAAAACATTGCGGGGTGGTGCGCATTGTATGGGTGCGTGTTACATTACATTCACTAGTAGGAGTAAGAAAAACATCACGGGGTGGTGTGAATCGGAGGGTCTGAATTAGGATAGGCAGTGAGTGGCAATGTAGGATGGAGAAAAGCACCGCGGGGTGGTCAGCATGGGGAGGTCAGGGAACATGCAGTGACAATGTAGGATAGGTTTCTGAAAAACATGGCGGGGTGGTGGACATCGTATGGGTGTGTTTAACATTACATTCACTAGTAGGAGTGAGAAAAACATCGCGGGGTGGTGTGAATCGGAGGGTCTGAATTAGGATAGGCAGTGAGTGGCAATGAAGGATGGAGAAAAGCACCGGGGGGTGGTCAGCATGGGGAGGTCAGGGAACATGCAATGGCAATGTAGGATAGGTTTCTGAAAAACATCGCGGTGTGGTGCGCATTGTATGGGTGTGTGTTACATTACATTCACTAGTAGGAGTGAGAAAAACATCACGGGGTGGTGTGAATCGGAGGGTCTGAATTAGGATAGGCAGTGAGTGGCAATGCAGGATGGAGAAAAGCACCGCGGGGTGGTCAGCATGGGGAGGTCAGGGAACATGCAGTGGCAATGTAGGATAGGTTTCTGAAAAACATCGCGGGGTGGTGCGCATTGTATGGGTGCGTTTTACATTACATTCACTAGCAGGTGTGAGAAAAACATCACGTGGTGGTGTGAATCGGAGGGTCTGAATTAGGATAACCAGTGAGTGGCAATGTAGGATGGACAAAAGCACCGCGGCGAGGTCAGCATGGGGAGGTCAGGGAAAATGCAGTGGCAATGTAGGATAGGTTTCTGAAAAACAATACGGGGTGGTGCGCATTGTATGGGTGTGTGTTACATTACATTCACTAGTAGGAGTGAGAAAAACATCATGGAGTGGTGCGCATTGTATGGGTGTGTGTTACATTACATTCACTAGTAGGAGTGAGAAAAACATCATGGGGTGGTGTGAATCGGAGGGTCTGAATTAGGATAGGCAGTGAGTGGCAATGTAGGATTGAGAAAAGCACCGCGGGGTTGTCAGCATGGGGAGGTCAGGGAACATGAGTGGCAATGTAGGATAGTTTTCTGAAAAACATCACAGGGTGGTGCGCATCGTATGGGTGTGTGTTACATTACATTCACTAGTAGGAGTGAGAAAAACATCACGGGTTGGTGTGAATCGGAGGGTCTGAATTAGGATAGGCAGTGAGTGGCAATGTAGGATGGAGAAAAGCACCGTGGGTTGTCAGCATGGGGAGGTAAGGGAACATTCAGTGGCAATGTAGGATAGGTTTCTGAAAAACATCACGAGGTGGTGCGCATTGTATGGGTGTGTGTTACATTACATTCACTAGTAGGAGTGAGAAAAACATCACGGGGTGGTGCGCATTGTATGGGTGTGTGTTACATTACATTCACTAGTAGGAGTGAGAAAAACATCACGGAGAGTGTGAATCGGAGGGTCTGAATTAGGATAGGCAGTCAGTGGCAATGTAGCATGGAGAAAAGCACCGCGGGGTTGTCAGCATGGGGAGGTCAGGGAACATGAGAGGCAATGTAGGATAGTTTTCTGAAAAACATCACGGGGTGGTGCGCATTGAATGGGTGTGTGTTACATTACATTCACTAGTAGGAGGGAGAAAAACATCGCGGGGTGGGGTGCATTTTTTGGGTTGTGTTTCATTACATTCACTAGTAGGAGTGAGAAAAACATCACGGTGTGGTGCGCATTGTATGGGTGTGTGTTACATTACATTCACTAGTAGGAGTGAGAAAAACATCACGGGTTGGTGTGAATCGGAGGGTCTGAATTAGGATAGGCAGTGAGTGGCAATGTAGGATGGAGAAAAGCACCGCGGGGTGTTGAGCATGGGGAGGTCAGGAAACATGCAGTGGCAATGTAGGATAGGTTTCTGAAAAACATCGCGGTGTGGTGCGCATTGTATGGGTGGGTGTTACATTACATTCACTAGTAGGAGTGAGAAAAACATCATGGATTGGTGCGCATTGTATGGGTGTGTGTTACATTACATTCACTAGTAGGAGTGAGAAAAACATCACGGGGTGGTGTGAACGGAGTGTCTGAATTAGGATAGGCAGTGAGTGGCAATGTAGGATGGAGAAAAGCACCGCGGGGTGGTCAGCATGGGAAGATCAGGGAACATGCAGTGGCAATGTAGGATAGGTTCTGAAAAAGATCGCGGGGTGGTGCGCATTGTATGGGTGTGTGTTACATTACATTCACTAGTAGGAGTGAGAAAAACATCACGTGGTGGTGCGCATTGTATGGGTGTGTGTTACTTTACCTTCACTAGTAGGAGTGAGAAAAACATCACGGGGTGGTGTGAATCGAAGGGTCTGAATTAGGATAGGCAGTGAGTGGCAATGTAGGATGGAGAAAAGCACCGCGCCGTGGTCAGCATGGGGAGGTCAGGGAACATGCAGTGGCAATGTAGGATAGGTTTCTGAAAAACATCGCGGGGTGTTGCGCATTGTATGGGTGTGTGTTACATTACATTCACTAGTAGGAGTGAGAAAAACATCACGGGGTGGTGTGAATCGGAGAGTGTGAATTAGGATAGGCAGTGAGTGGCAATGTAGGATGGAGAAAAGCACCGCGGGGTGGTCAGCATGGGGAGGTCAGGGAACATGCATTGGCAATGTAGGATAGGTTTCTGAAAAACATCGCGGGGTGGTGCACATTGTATGGGTTGTGTTACATTACATTCACTAGTAGGAGTGAGAAAAACATCGCAGGGTCGTGTGAATCGGAGGGTCTGAATTAGGATAGGCAGTGAGTGGCAATGTAGGATGGAGAAAAGCACCGCGGGATGGTCAGCATGGGGAGGTCAGGGAACATGCAGTGGCAATGTAGGATAGTTTTCTGAAAAATATCACGGGGTGGTGCGCATTGTATGGGTGTGTGTTACATTACATTCACTAGTAGGAGTGAGAAAAACATCACGGGGTGGTGTGAATTGGAGGGTCTGAATTAGGATAGGCAGTGAGTGGCAATGTAGGATGGAGAAAAGCACCGCGGGGTGTTGAGCATGGGGAGGTCAGGGAACATGCAGTGGCAATGTAGGATAGGTTTCTGAAAAACATCGCGGGGTGGTGCGCATTGTATCGGTGGGTGTTACATTACATTCACTAGTAGGAGTGAGAAAAACATCACGGGATGGTGTGAATCAGAGGGTCTGAATTAGGATAGGCATTGAGTGGCAATGTAGGATGGAGAAAAGCACCGCGGGGTGGTCAGCATGGGGAGGTCAGGGAAAATGCAGTGGCAATGTAGGATAGGTTTCTGAAAAACATCGCGGGGTGGTGCGCATTGTATGGGTGTGTGTTACATTACATTCACTAGTAGGTGTGAGAAAAACATCACGGGGTGGTGTGAATCGGTGGGTCTGAATTAGGATAGCCAGTGAGTGGCAATGTAAGATGGAGAAAAGCACTGCGGGGTGGTAAGCATGGGGAGGTCAGGGAACATGCAGTGGCAATGTAGGATAGGTTTCTGAAAAACATCACGGTGTGGTGCGCATTGTATGGGTGTGTGTTACATTACATTCACTAGTAGGAGTGAGAAAAACATCACCGAGTGGTGTGAATCCGAGGGTCTGAATTAGGATAGGCAGTGAGTGGCAATGTAGGATGGAGAAAAGCACCGGGGGTGGTCAGCATGGGGAGGTCAGGGAACATGCAGTGGCAATGTAGGATAGTTTTCTAAAAAACATCCCGGTGTGGTGCGCATTGTATGGGTGTGTGTTACATTACATTCACTAGTAGGAGTGAGAAAAACATCACGGAGTGGTGTGATTCGGAGTGTCTGAATTAGGATAGGAAGTGAGTGGCAATGTAGAATGGGGAAAAGCACCGCGGGGTTGTCAGCATGGGGAGGTCAGGGAACATGAGAGGCAATGTAGGATAGTTTTCTGAAAAACATCACGGGGTGGTGCGCATTGAATGGGTGTGTGTTACATTACATTCACTAGTAGGAGTGAGAAAAACATCGCGGGGTGGTGTGCATTTTTTGGGTTGTGTTTCATTACATTCACTAGTAGGAGTGAGAAAAACATCACGGTGTGGTGCGCATTGTATGGGTGTGTGTTACATTACATTCACTAGTAGGAGTGAGAAAAACATCGCGGGGTGGTGCGCTTTGTATGGGTGTGTGTTACATTACATTCACTAGTAGGAGTGAGAAAAACATCACGGGGTGGTGTGAATCGGAGAGTCTGAATTAGGATAGCCAGTGAGTGGCAATGTAAGATGGAGAAAAGCACCGGGGGGTGGTCAGCATGGGGAGGTCAGGGAACATGCAGTTGCAATGTAGGATAGGTTTCTGAAAAACATCGCGGGATGGTGCGCATTGTATGGGTGTGTGTTACATTACATTCACTAGTAGGAGTGGGAAAAACATCATGGGGTGGTGCGCATTGTATGGGTGTGTGTTACATGACATTCACTATTAGGAGTGAGAAAAACATCAAGGGGTGGTGTGAATCGGAGGGTCTGAATTAGGATAGGCAGTGAGTGGCAATGTAGGATGGAGAAAAGCACCGCCGGGTGGTCATCATGGGGAGGTCAGGGAACATGCAGTGGCAATGTAGGATAGTTTTCTGAAAAACATCGCGGGGTGGTGTGCTTTGTATGGGTGTGTGTTACATTACATTCACTAGTAGGAGTGAGAAAAACATCACGGGGTGGTGTGAATCGGAGAGTGTGAATTAGGATAGGCAGTGAGTGGCAATGTAGGATGGAGAAAAGCACCACGGGGTGGTCAGCATGGGGAGGTCAGGGAACATGCAGTGGCAATGTAGGATAGGTTTCTGAAAAACATCGCGGGGTGGTGCGCATTGTATGGGTGTGTGTTACATTACATTCACTAGTAGGAGTGAGAAAAACATCACGGGGTGGTGCGCATTGTATGGGTGTGTGTTACAATACATTCACTAGTAGGAGTGAGAAAAACACCACGGGGTGGTGTGAATCGGAGAGTGTGAATTAGGATAGGCAGTGAGTGGCAATGTAGGATGGAGAAAAGCACCACGGGGTGGTCAGCATGGGGAGGTCAGGGAACATGCAGTGGCAATGTAGGATAGTTTTCTGAAAAACATCACGGGGTGGTGCGCATCGTATGGGTGTGTGTTACATTACATTCACTAGTAGGAGTGAGAAAAACATCACGGGGTGGTGTGAATCGGAGGGTCTGAATTAGGATAGGCAGTGAGTGGCAATGTAGGATGGAGAAAAGCACCGCAGGGTGGTCAGCATGGGGAGGTCACGGAACATGCAGTGGCAATGTAGGATAGGTTTCTGAAAAACATCGCGGGGTTGTGCGCATTGTATGGGTGGGTGTTACATTACATTCACTTGTAGGAGTGAGAAAAACATCACGGAATGGTGTGAATCGGAGCGTCTGAATTAGGATAGGCAGTGAGTGGCAATGTAGGATGGAGAAAAGCACCGCGGGGTGGTCAGCATGGGGAGGTCAGGGAACATGCATTGGCAATGTAGGATAGGTTTCTGAAAAACATCGCGGGGTGGTGCACATTGTATGGGTTTGTGTTACATTACATTCACTAGTAGGAGTGAGAAAAACATCGCAGGGTCGTGTGAATCGGAGGGTCTGAATTAGGATAGGCAGTGAGTGGCAATGAAGGATGGAGAAAAGCACCGCGGGGTGGTCAGCATGGGGAGGTCAGGGAACATGCAGTGGAAATGTAGGATAGGTTTCTGAAAAACATCGCATGGTGGTGCGCATTGTATGGGTGTGTGTTACATTACATTCACTAGTAGGTGTGAGAAAAACATCACGGGGTAGTGTGAATCGGAGGGTCTGAATTAGGATAGCCAGTGAGTGGCAATGTAGGATGGAGAAAAGCCCCGCGGGGTGGTAAGCATGGGGAGGTCAGGGAACATGCAGTGGCAATGTAGGATAGTTTTCTGAAAAACATCACGGGGTGGTGCGCATTGTATGGGTGTGTGTTACATTACATTCACTAGTAGGAGTGAGAAAAACATCACGGAGTGGTGTGATTCGGAGGGTCTGAATTAGGATAGGCAGTGAGTGGCAATGTAGGATGGAAAAAAGCACCGCGGGGTGGTCAGCATGGGGAGGTCAGGGAACATGCAGTGGCAATGTAGGATAGGTTCTGAAAAACATCGCGGGGTGGTGCGCATTGTATGGGTGTGTGTTACATTACATACACTAGTAGGAGTGAGAAAAACATCACGTGGTGGTGCGCATTGTATGGGTGTGTGTTACATTACATTCACTAGTAGGAGTGAGAAAAACATCACGGGGTGGTGTGAATCGGAATGTCTGAATTAGGATAGGCAGTGAGTGGCAATGTAGGATGGAGAAAAGCACCGCGGGGTGGTCAGCATGGGGAGGTCAGGGAACATGCAGTGGCAATGTAGGATAGTTTTCTGAAAAATATCACGGGGTGGTGCGCATTGTATGGGTGTGTGTTACATTACATTCACTAGTAGGAGTGAGAAAAACATCACGGGGTGGTGTGAATTGGAGGGTCTGAATTAGGATAGGCAGTGAGTGGCAATGTAGGATGGAGAAAAGCACCGCGGGGTGTTGAGCATGGGGAGGTCAGGGAAAATGCAGTGGCAATGTAGGATAGGTTTCTGAAAAACATCACAGTGTGGTGCGCATTGTATGGGTGTGTGTTACATTACATTCACTAGTAGGAGTGAGAAAAACATCACCGAGTGGTGTGAATCGGAGGGTCTGAATTAGGATAGGCAGTGAGTGGCAATGTAGGATGGAGAAAAGCACCGCGGGGTTGTCAGCATGGGGAGGTCAGGGAACATGAGAGTCAATGTAGGATAGTTTTCTGAAAAACATCACGGGGTGGTGCGCATTGTATGGGTGGGTGTTACATTACATTCACTAGTAGGAGTAAAAAAAACATCATGGGATGGTGTGAATCGGAGGGTCTGAATTAGGATACGCAGTGAGTGGCAATGTAGGATGGAGAAAAGCACCGCGGAGTGGTCAGCATGGGGAGGTCAGGGAACATGCAGTGACAATGAAGGATAGGTTTCTGAAAAACATCGCAGGGTGGTTCACATTGTTTGGGTGTGTTTTACATTACATTCATTAGTAGGAGTGAGAAAAACATCGCGGGGTGGTGTGAATCGGAGGGTCTGAATTAGGATAGGCAGTGAGTGGCAATGTAGGATGGAGAAAAGCACCGGGGGGTGGTCAGCATGGGGAGGTCAGGGAACATGCATTGGCAATGTAGGATAGGTTTCTGAAAAACATCGCGGGGTGGTGCACATTGTATGGGTTTGTGTTACATTACATTCACTAGTAGGAGTGAGAAAAACATCGCAGGGTCGTGTGAATCGGAGGGTCTGAATTAGGATAGGCAGTGAGTGGCAATGAAGGATGGAGAAAAGCACCGCGGGGTGGTCAGCATGGGGAGGTCAGGGAACATGCAGTGGAAATGTAGGATAGGTTTCTGAAAAACATCGCATGGTGGTGCGCATTGTATGGGTGTGTGTTACATTACATTCACTAGTAGGTGTGAGAAAAACATCACGGGGTAGTGTGAATCGGAGGGTCTGAATTAGGATAGCCAGTGAGTGGCAATGTAGGATGGAGAAAAGCCCCGCGGGGTGGTAAGCATGGGGAGGTCAGGGAACATGCAGTGGCAATGTAGGATAGTTTTCTGAAAAACATCACGGGGTGGTGCGCATTGTATGGGTGTGTGTTACATTACATTCACTAGTAGGAGTGAGAAAAACATCACGGAGTGGTGTGATTCGGAGGGTCTGAATTAGGATAGGCAGTGAGTGGCAATGTAGGATGGAAAAAAGCACCGCGGGGTGGTCAGCATGGGGAGGTCAGGGAACATGCAGTGGCAATGTAGGATAGGTTCTGAAAAACATCGCGGGGTGGTGCGCATTGTATGGGTGTGTGTTACATTACATACACTAGTAGGAGTGAGAAAAACATCACGTGGTGGTGCGCATTGTATGGGTGTGTGTTACATTACATTCACTAGTAGGAGTGAGAAAAACATCACGGGGTGGTGTGAATCGGAATGTCTGAATTAGGATAGGCAGTGAGTGGCAATGTAGGATGGAGAAAAGCACCGCGGGGTGGTCAGCATGGGGAGGTCAGGGAACATGCAGTGGCAATGTAGGATAGTTTTCTGAAAAATATCACGGGGTGGTGCGCATTGTATGGGTGTGTGTTACATTACATTCACTAGTAGGAGTGAGAAAAACATCACGGGGTGGTGTGAATTGGAGGGTCTGAATTAGGATAGGCAGTGAGTGGCAATGTAGGATGGAGAAAAGCACCGCGGGGTGTTGAGCATGGGGAGGTCAGGGAAAATGCAGTGGCAATGTAGGATAGGTTTCTGAAAAACATCACAGTGTGGTGCGCATTGTATGGGTGTGTGTTACATTACATTCACTAGTAGGAGTGAGAAAAACATCACCGAGTGGTGTGAATCGGAGGGTCTGAATTAGGATAGGCAGTGAGTGGCAATGTAGGATGGAGAAAAGCACCGCGGGGTTGTCAGCATGGGGAGGTCAGGGAACATGAGAGTCAATGTAGGATAGTTTTCTGAAAAACATCACGGGGTGGTGCGCATTGTATGGGTGGGTGTTACATTACATTCACTAGTAGGAGTAAAAAAAACATCATGGGATGGTGTGAATCGGAGGGTCTGAATTAGGATACGCAGTGAGTGGCAATGTAGGATGGAGAAAAGCACCGCGGAGTGGTCAGCATGGGGAGGTCAGGGAACATGCAGTGACAATGAAGGATAGGTTTCTGAAAAACATCGCAGGGTGGTTCACATTGTTTGGGTGTGTTTTACATTACATTCATTAGTAGGAGTGAGAAAAACATCGCGGGGTGGTGTGAATCGGAGGGTCTGAATTAGGATAGGCAGTGAGTGGCAATGTAGGATGGAGAAAAGCACCGGGGGGTGGTCAGCATGGGGAGGTCAGGGAACATGCAGTGGCAATGTAGGATAGGTTTCTGAAAAACATCGCCGGGTAGTGCGCATTGTATGGGTGTGTGTTACATTACATTCACTAGTAGGAGTGAGAAAAACATCATGGTGTGGTGCGCATTGTATGGGTGTGTGTTACATTACATTAACTATTAGGAGTGAGGAAAAACATCACGGGGTGGTGTGAATCGGAGGGTCTGAATTAGGATAGGCAGTGAGTGGCAATGTAGGATGGAGAAAAGCACCGCGCGGTGGTCAGCATGTGGAGGTCAGGGAACATGCAGTGGCAATGTAGGATAGGTTTCTGAAAAACATCGCAGGGTGGTGCGCATTGTATGGGTGTGTGTTACATTACATTCACTAGTAGGAGTGAGAAAAACATCACGGGGTGGTGCGCATTGTATGGGTGTGTGTTACATTACATTCACTAGTAGGAGTGAGAAAAACATCAAGGGGTGGTGTGAATCGGAGGGTCTGAATTAGGATAGGCAGTGAGTGGAAATGTAGGAAGGAGAAAAGCACCGCGGGGTGTTGAGCATGGGGAGGTCAGGGAACATGCAGTGGCAATATAGGATAGGTTTCTGAAAAACATCGCGGGGTGGTGCGCATTGTATGGGTGTGTGTTACATTACATTCCCTAGTAGGAGTGAGAAAAACATCACGGGGTGGTGTGAATCGGAGGGTCTGAATTAGGATAGGCAGTGAGTGGCAATGTAGGATGGAGAAAAGCACCGCGGGGTGGTCAGCATGGGGAGGTCAGGAAACATGCAGTGGCAATGTAGGATAGGTTTCTGAAAAACATCGCGGGGTGGTGCGCATTGTATGGGTGTGTGTTACATTACATTCACTAGTAGGAGTGAGAAAAACATGGCGGGGTGGTGTGAATCGGAGGGTCTGAATTAGGATAGGCAGTGAGTGGCAATGTAGGATGGAGAAAAGCACCGCGGGGTGGTCAGCATGGGGTGGGCAGGGAACATGCAGTGGCAATGTAGGATAGTTTTCTGAAAAACATCGCGGGGTGGTGCGCATTGTATGGTTGTGTGTTACATTACATTCACTAGTAGGAGTGAGAAAAACATCACGGGGTGGTGTGAATCGGAGGGTCTGCATTAGGATAGGCAGTGAGTGGCAATGTAGGATGGAGAAAAGCACCGCGGGGTGGTCAGCATGGGGAGGTCAGGGAACATGCAGTGGCAATGTAGGATAGGTTTCTGAAAAATATCGCGGGGTGGTGCGCATTGTATGGGTGTGTGTTATATTACATTCACTAGTAGGAGTGAGAAAAACATCACGGGGTGGTGTGAATCGGAGGGTCTGAATTAGGATGGGCAGTGAGTGGCAATGTAGGATAGAGAAAAGCACTGCGGGGTGGTCAGCATGGGGAGGTCAGGGAACATGCAGTGGCAATGTAGGATAGGTTTCTGAAAAACATTGCGGGGTGGTGCGCATTGTATGGGTGCGTGTTACATTACATTCACTAGTAGGAGTAAGAAAAACATCACGGGGTGGTGTGAATCGGAGGGTCTGAATTAGGATAGGCAGTGAGTGGCAATGTAGGATGGAGAAAAGCACCGCGGGGTGGTCAGCATGGGGAGGTCAGGGAACATGCAGTGACAATGTAGGATAGGTTTCTGAAAAACATGGCGGGGTGGTGGACATCGTATGGGTGTGTTTAACATTACATTCACTAGTAGGAGTGAGAAAAACATCGCGGGGTGGTGTGAATCGGAGGGTCTGAATTAGGATAGGCAGTGAGTGGCAATGAAGGATGGAGAAAAGCACCGGGGGGTGGTCAGCATGGGGAGGTCAGGGAACATGCAATGGCAATGTAGGATAGGTTTCTGAAAAACATCGCGGTGTGGTGCGCATTGTATGGGTGTGTGTTACATTACATTCACTAGTAGGAGTGAGAAAAACATCACGGGGTGGTGTGAATCGGAGGGTCTGAATTAGGATAGGCAGTGAGTGGCAATGCAGGATGGAGAAAAGCACCGCGGGGTGGTCAGCATGGGGAGGTCAGGGAACATGCAGTGGCAATGTAGGATAGGTTTCTGAAAAACATCGCGGGGTGGTGCGCATTGTATGGGTGCGTTTTACATTACATTCACTAGCAGGTGTGAGAAAAACATCACGTGGTGGTGTGAATCGGAGGGTCTGAATTAGGATAACCAGTGAGTGGCAATGTAGGATGGACAAAAGCACCGCGGCGAGGTCAGCATGGGGAGGTCAGGGAAAATGCAGTGGCAATGTAGGATAGGTTTCTGAAAAACAATACGGGGTGGTGCGCATTGTATGGGTGTGTGTTACATTACATTCACTAGTAGGAGTGAGAAAAACATCATGGAGTGGTGCGCATTGTATGGGTGTGTGTTACATTACATTCACTAGTAGGAGTGAGAAAAACATCATGGGGTGGTGTGAATCGGAGGGTCTGAATTAGGATAGGCAGTGAGTGGCAATGTAGGATTGAGAAAAGCACCGCGGGGTTGTCAGCATGGGGAGGTCAGGGAACATGAGTGGCAATGTAGGATAGTTTTCTGAAAAACATCACAGGGTGGTGCGCATCGTATGGGTGTGTGTTACATTACATTCACTAGTAGGAGTGAGAAAAACATCACGGGTTGGTGTGAATCGGAGGGTCTGAATTAGGATAGGCAGTGAGTGGCAATGTAGGATGGAGAAAAGCACCGTGGGTTGTCAGCATGGGGAGGTAAGGGAACATTCAGTGGCAATGTAGGATAGGTTTCTGAAAAACATCACGAGGTGGTGCGCATTGTATGGGTGTGTGTTACATTACATTCACTAGTAGGAGTGAGAAAAACATCACGGGGTGGTGCGCATTGTATGGGTGTGTGTTACATTACATTCACTAGTAGGAGTGAGAAAAACATCACGGAGAGTGTGAATCGGAGGGTCTGAATTAGGATAGGCAGTCAGTGGCAATGTAGCATGGAGAAAAGCACCGCGGGGTTGTCAGCATGGGGAGGTCAGGGAACATGAGAGGCAATGTAGGATAGTTTTCTGAAAAACATCACGGGGTGGTGCGCATTGAATGGGTGTGTGTTACATTACATTCACTAGTAGGAGGGAGAAAAACATCGCGGGGTGGGGTGCATTTTTTGGGTTGTGTTTCATTACATTCACTAGTAGGAGTGAGAAAAACATCACGGTGTGGTGCGCATTGTATGGGTGTGTGTTACATTACATTCACTAGTAGGAGTGAGAAAAACATCACGGGTTGGTGTGAATCGGAGGGTCTGAATTAGGATAGGCAGTGAGTGGCAATGTAGGATGGAGAAAAGCACCGCGGGGTGTTGAGCATGGGGAGGTCAGGAAACATGCAGTGGCAATGTAGGATAGGTTTCTGAAAAACATCGCGGTGTGGTGCGCATTGTATGGGTGGGTGTTACATTACATTCACTAGTAGGAGTG
This sequence comes from Cavia porcellus, assembly GCF_034190915.1. Taxonomy (NCBI): domain Eukaryota; kingdom Metazoa; phylum Chordata; class Mammalia; order Rodentia; family Caviidae; genus Cavia; species Cavia porcellus. The sequence continues at coordinate 93,686 of NW_026947771.1, read as the reverse complement.
AGAAAAACATCATGGATTGGTGCGCATTGTATGGGTGTGTGTTACATTACATTCACTAGTAGGAGTGAGAAAAACATCACGGGGTGGTGTGAACGGAGTGTCTGAATTAGGATAGGCAGTGAGTGGCAATGTAGGATGGAGAAAAGCACCGCGGGGTGGTCAGCATGGGAAGATCAGGGAACATGCAGTGGCAATGTAGGATAGGTTCTGAAAAAGATCGCGGGGTGGTGCGCATTGTATGGGTGTGTGTTACATTACATTCACTAGTAGGAGTGAGAAAAACATCACGTGGTGGTGCGCATTGTATGGGTGTGTGTTACTTTACCTTCACTAGTAGGAGTGAGAAAAACATCACGGGGTGGTGTGAATCGAAGGGTCTGAATTAGGATAGGCAGTGAGTGGCAATGTAGGATGGAGAAAAGCACCGCGCCGTGGTCAGCATGGGGAGGTCAGGGAACATGCAGTGGCAATGTAGGATAGGTTTCTGAAAAACATCGCGGGGTGTTGCGCATTGTATGGGTGTGTGTTACATTACATTCACTAGTAGGAGTGAGAAAAACATCACGGGGTGGTGTGAATCGGAGAGTGTGAATTAGGATAGGCAGTGAGTGGCAATGTAGGATGGAGAAAAGCACCGCGGGGTGGTCAGCATGGGGAGGTCAGGGAACATGCATTGGCAATGTAGGATAGGTTTCTGAAAAACATCGCGGGGTGGTGCACATTGTATGGGTTGTGTTACATTACATTCACTAGTAGGAGTGAGAAAAACATCGCAGGGTCGTGTGAATCGGAGGGTCTGAATTAGGATAGGCAGTGAGTGGCAATGTAGGATGGAGAAAAGCACCGCGGGATGGTCAGCATGGGGAGGTCAGGGAACATGCAGTGGCAATGTAGGATAGTTTTCTGAAAAATATCACGGGGTGGTGCGCATTGTATGGGTGTGTGTTACATTACATTCACTAGTAGGAGTGAGAAAAACATCACGGGGTGGTGTGAATTGGAGGGTCTGAATTAGGATAGGCAGTGAGTGGCAATGTAGGATGGAGAAAAGCACCGCGGGGTGTTGAGCATGGGGAGGTCAGGGAACATGCAGTGGCAATGTAGGATAGGTTTCTGAAAAACATCGCGGGGTGGTGCGCATTGTATCGGTGGGTGTTACATTACATTCACTAGTAGGAGTGAGAAAAACATCACGGGATGGTGTGAATCAGAGGGTCTGAATTAGGATAGGCATTGAGTGGCAATGTAGGATGGAGAAAAGCACCGCGGGGTGGTCAGCATGGGGAGGTCAGGGAAAATGCAGTGGCAATGTAGGATAGGTTTCTGAAAAACATCGCGGGGTGGTGCGCATTGTATGGGTGTGTGTTACATTACATTCACTAGTAGGTGTGAGAAAAACATCACGGGGTGGTGTGAATCGGTGGGTCTGAATTAGGATAGCCAGTGAGTGGCAATGTAAGATGGAGAAAAGCACTGCGGGGTGGTAAGCATGGGGAGGTCAGGGAACATGCAGTGGCAATGTAGGATAGGTTTCTGAAAAACATCACGGTGTGGTGCGCATTGTATGGGTGTGTGTTACATTACATTCACTAGTAGGAGTGAGAAAAACATCACCGAGTGGTGTGAATCCGAGGGTCTGAATTAGGATAGGCAGTGAGTGGCAATGTAGGATGGAGAAAAGCACCGGGGGTGGTCAGCATGGGGAGGTCAGGGAACATGCAGTGGCAATGTAGGATAGTTTTCTAAAAAACATCCCGGTGTGGTGCGCATTGTATGGGTGTGTGTTACATTACATTCACTAGTAGGAGTGAGAAAAACATCACGGAGTGGTGTGATTCGGAGTGTCTGAATTAGGATAGGAAGTGAGTGGCAATGTAGAATGGGGAAAAGCACCGCGGGGTTGTCAGCATGGGGAGGTCAGGGAACATGAGAGGCAATGTAGGATAGTTTTCTGAAAAACATCACGGGGTGGTGCGCATTGAATGGGTGTGTGTTACATTACATTCACTAGTAGGAGTGAGAAAAACATCGCGGGGTGGTGTGCATTTTTTGGGTTGTGTTTCATTACATTCACTAGTAGGAGTGAGAAAAACATCACGGTGTGGTGCGCATTGTATGGGTGTGTGTTACATTACATTCACTAGTAGGAGTGAGAAAAACATCGCGGGGTGGTGCGCTTTGTATGGGTGTGTGTTACATTACATTCACTAGTAGGAGTGAGAAAAACATCACGGGGTGGTGTGAATCGGAGGGTCTGAATTAGGATAGCCAGTGAGTGGCAATGTAAGATGGAGAAAAGCACCGGGGGGTGGTCAGCATGGGGAGGTCAGGGAACATGCAGTTGCAATGTAGGATAGGTTTCTGAAAAACATCGCGGGATGGTGCGCATTGTATGGGTGTGTGTTACATTACATTCACTAGTAGGAGTGGGAAAAACATCATGGGGTGGTGCGCATTGTATGGGTGTGTGTTACATGACATTCACTATTAGGAGTGAGAAAAACATCAAGGGGTGGTGTGAATCGGAGGGTCTGAATTAGGATAGGCAGTGAGTGGCAATGTAGGATGGAGAAAAGCACCGCCGGGTGGTCATCATGGGGAGGTCAGGGAACATGCAGTGGCAATGTAGGATAGTTTTCTGAAAAACATCGCGGGGTGGTGTGCTTTGTATGGGTGTGTGTTACATTACATTCACTAGTAGGAGTGAGAAAAACATCACGGGGTGGTGTGAATCGGAGAGTGTGAATTAGGATAGGCAGTGAGTGGCAATGTAGGATGGAGAAAAGCACCACGGGGTGGTCAGCATGGGGAGGTCAGGGAACATGCAGTGGCAATGTAGGATAGGTTTCTGAAAAACATCGCGGGGTGGTGCGCATTGTATGGGTGTGTGTTACATTACATTCACTAGTAGGAGTGAGAAAAACATCACGGGGTGGTGCGCATTGTATGGGTGTGTGTTACAATACATTCACTAGTAGGAGTGAGAAAAACACCACGGGGTGGTGTGAATCGGAGAGTGTGAATTAGGATAGGCAGTGAGTGGCAATGTAGGATGGAGAAAAGCACCACGGGGTGGTCAGCATGGGGAGGTCAGGGAACATGCAGTGGCAATGTAGGATAGTTTTCTGAAAAACATCACGGGGTGGTGCGCATCGTATGGGTGTGTGTTACATTACATTCACTAGTAGGAGTGAGAAAAACATCACGGGGTGGTGTGAATCGGAGGGTCTGAATTAGGATAGGCAGTGAGTGGCAATGTAGGATGGAGAAAAGCACCGCAGGGTGGTCAGCATGGGGAGGTCACGGAACATGCAGTGGCAATGTAGGATAGGTTTCTGAAAAACATCGCGGGGTTGTGCGCATTGTATGGGTGGGTGTTACATTACATTCACTTGTAGGAGTGAGAAAAACATCACGGAATGGTGTGAATCGGAGCGTCTGAATTAGGATAGGCAGTGAGTGGCAATGTAGGATGGAGAAAAGCACCGCGGGGTGGTCAGCATGGGGAGGTCAGGGAACATGCATTGGCAATGTAGGATAGGTTTCTGAAAAACATCGCGGGGTGGTGCACATTGTATGGGTTTGTGTTACATTACATTCACTAGTAGGAGTGAGAAAAACATCGCAGGGTCGTGTGAATCGGAGGGTCTGAATTAGGATAGGCAGTGAGTGGCAATGAAGGATGGAGAAAAGCACCGCGGGGTGGTCAGCATGGGGAGGTCAGGGAACATGCAGTGGAAATGTAGGATAGGTTTCTGAAAAACATCGCATGGTGGTGCGCATTGTATGGGTGTGTGTTACATTACATTCACTAGTAGGTGTGAGAAAAACATCACGGGGTAGTGTGAATCGGAGGGTCTGAATTAGGATAGCCAGTGAGTGGCAATGTAGGATGGAGAAAAGCCCCGCGGGGTGGTAAGCATGGGGAGGTCAGGGAACATGCAGTGGCAATGTAGGATAGTTTTCTGAAAAACATCACGGGGTGGTGCGCATTGTATGGGTGTGTGTTACATTACATTCACTAGTAGGAGTGAGAAAAACATCACGGAGTGGTGTGATTCGGAGGGTCTGAATTAGGATAGGCAGTGAGTGGCAATGTAGGATGGAAAAAAGCACCGCGGGGTGGTCAGCATGGGGAGGTCAGGGAACATGCAGTGGCAATGTAGGATAGGTTCTGAAAAACATCGCGGGGTGGTGCGCATTGTATGGGTGTGTGTTACATTACATACACTAGTAGGAGTGAGAAAAACATCACGTGGTGGTGCGCATTGTATGGGTGTGTGTTACATTACATTCACTAGTAGGAGTGAGAAAAACATCACGGGGTGGTGTGAATTGGAGGGTCTGAATTAGGATAGGCAGTGAGTGGCAATGTAGGATGGAGAAAAGCACCGCGGGGTGTTGAGCATGGGGAGGTCAGGGAAAATGCAGTGGCAATGTAGGATAGGTTTCTGAAAAACATCACAGTGTGGTGCGCATTGTATGGGTGTGTGTTACATTACATTCACTAGTAGGAGTGAGAAAAACATCACCGAGTGGTGTGAATCGGAGGGTCTGAATTAGGATAGGCAGTGAGTGGCAATGTAGGATGGAGAAAAGCACCGCGAGGTTGTCAGCATGGGGAGGTCAGGGAACATGAGAGTCAATGTAGGATAGTTTTCTGAAAAACATCACGGGGTGGTGCGCATTGTATGGGTGGGTGTTACATTACATTCACTAGTAGGAGTAAAAAAAACATCATGGGATGGTGTGAATCGGAGGGTCTGAATTAGGATACGCAGTGAGTGGCAATGTAGGATGGAGAAAAGCACCGCGGAGTGGTCAGCATGGGGAGGTCAGGGAACATGCAGTGACAATGAAGGATAGGTTTCTGAAAAACATCGCTGGGTGGTTCACATTGTTTGGGTGTGTTTTACATTACATTCATTAGTAGGAGTGAGAAAAACATCGCGGGGTGGTGTGAATCGGAGGGTCTGAATTAGGATAGGCAGTGAGTGGCAATGTAGGATGGAGAAAAGCACCGGGGGGTGGTCAGCATGGGGAGGTCAGGGAACATGCAGTGGCAATGTAGGATAGGTTTCTGAAAAACATCGCCGGGTAGTGCGCATTGTATGGGTGTGTGTTACATTACATTCACTAGTAGGAGTGAGAAAAACATCATGGTGTGGTGCGCATTGTATGGGTGTGTGTTACATTACATTAACTATTAGGAGTGAGGAAAAACATCACGGGGTGGTGTGAATCGGAGGGTCTGAATTAGGATAGGCAGTGAGTGGCAATGTAGGATGGAGAAAAGCACCGCGCGGTGGTCAGCATGTGGAGGTCAGGGAACATGCAGTGGCAATGTAGGATAGGTTTCTGAAAAACATCGCAGGGTGGTGCGCATTGTATGGGTGTGTGTTACATTACATTCACTAGTAGGAGTGAGAAAAACATCACGGGGTGGTGCGCATTGTATGGGTGTGTGTTACATTACATTCACTAGTAGGAGTGAGAAAAACATCAAGGGGTGGTGTGAATCGGAGGGTCTGAATTAGGATAGGCAGTGAGTGGAAATGTAGGAAGGAGAAAAGCACCGCGGGGTGTTGAGCATGGGGAGGTCAGGGAACATGCAGTGGCAATATACGATAGGTTTCTGAAAAACATCGCGGGGTGGTGCGCATTGTATGGGTGTGTGTTACATTACATTCCCTAGTAGGAGTGAGAAAAACATCACGGGGTGGTGTGAATCGGAGGGTCTGAATTAGGATAGGCAGTGAGTGGCAATGTAGGATGGAGAAAAGCACCGCGGGGTGGTCAGCATGGGGAGGTCAGGAAACATGCAGTGGCAATGTAGGATAGGTTTCTGAAAAACATCGCGGGGTGGTGCGCATTGTATGGGTGTGTGTTACATTACATTCACTAGTAGGAGTGAGAAAAACATGGCGGGGTGGTGTGAATCGGAGGGTCTGAATTAGGATAGGCAGTGAGTGGCAATGTAGGATGGAGAAAAGCACCGCGGGGTGGTCAGCATGGGGTGGGCAGGGAACATGCAGTGGCAATGTAGGATAGTTTTCTGAAAAACATCGCGGGGTGGTGCGCATTGTATGGTTGTGTGTTACATTACATTCACTAGTAGGAGTGAGAAAAACATCACGGGGTGGTGTGAATCGGAGGGTCTGCATTAGGATAGGCAGTGAGTGGCAATGTAGGATGGAGAAAAGCACCGCGGGGTGGTCAGCATGGGGAGGTCAGGGAACATGCAGTGGCAATGTAGGATAGGTTTCTGAAAAATATCGCGGGGTGGTGCGCATTGTATGGGTGTGTGTTATATTACATTCACTAGTAGGAGTGAGAAAAACATCACGGGGTGGTGTGAATCGGAGGGTCTGAATTAGGATGGGCAGTGAGTGGCAATGTAGGATAGAGAAAAGCACTGCGGGGTGGTCAGCATGGGGAGGTCAGGGAACATGCAGTGGCAATGTAGGATAGGTTTCTGAAAAACATTGCGGGGTGGTGCGCATTGTATGGGTGCGTGTTACATTACATTCACTAGTAGGAGTAAGAAAAACATCACGGGGTGGTGTGAATCGGAGGGTCTGAATTAGGATAGGCAGTGAGTGGCAATGTAGGATGGAGAAAAGCACCGCGGGGTGGTCAGCATGGGGAGGTCAGGGAACATGCAGTGACAATGTAGGATAGGTTTCTGAAAAACATGGCGGGGTGGTGGACATCGTATGGGTGTGTTTAACATTACATTCACTAGTAGGAGTGAGAAAAACATCGCGGGGTGGTGTGAATCGGAGGGTCTGAATTAGGATAGGCAGTGAGTGGCAATGAAGGATGGAGAAAAGCACCGGGGGGTGGTCTGCATGGGGAGGTCAGGGAACATGCAATGGCAATGTAGGATAGGTTTCTGAAAAACATCGCGGTGTGGTGCGCATTGTATGGGTGTGTGTTACATTACATTCACTAGTAGGAGTGAGAAAAACATCACGGGGTGGTGTGAATCGGAGGGTCTGAATTAGGATAGGCAGTGAGTGGCAATGCAGGATGGAGAAAAGCACCGCGGGGTGGTCAGCATGGGGAGGTCAGGGAACATGCAGTGGCAATGTAGGATAGGTTTCTGAAAAACATCGCGGGGTGGTGCGCATTGTATGGGTGCGTTTTACATTACATTCACTAGCAGGTGTGAGAAAAACATCACGTGGTGGTGTGAATCGGAGGGTCTGAATTAGGATAACCAGTGAGTGGCAATGTAGGATGGACAAAAGCACCGCGGCGAGGTCAGCATGGGGAGGTCAGGGAAAATGCAGTGGCAATGTAGGATAGGTTTCTGAAAAACAATACGGGGTGGTGCGCATTGTATGGGTGTGTGTTACATTACATTCACTAGTAGGAGTGAGAAAAACATCATGGAGTGGTGCGCATTGTATGGGTGTGTGTTACATTACATTCACTAGTAGGAGTGAGAAAAACATCATGGGGTGGTGTGAATCGGAGGGTCTGAATTAGGATAGGCAGTGAGTGGCAATGTAGGATTGAGAAAAGCACCGCGGGGTTGTCAGCATGGGGAGGTCAGGGAACATGAGTGGCAATGTAGGATAGTTTTCTGAAAAACATCACAGGGTGGTGCGCATCGTATGGGTGTGTGTTACATTACATTCACTAGTAGGAGTGAGAAAAACATCACGGGTTGGTGTGAATCGGAGGGTCTGAATTAGGATAGGCAGTGAGTGGCAATGTAGGATGGAGAAAAGCACCGTGGGTTGTCAGCATGGGGAGGTAAGGGAACATTCAGTGGCAATGTAGGATAGGTTTCTGAAAAACATCACGAGGTGGTGCGCATTGTATGGGTGTGTGTTACATTACATTCACTAGTAGGAGTGAGAAAAACATCACGGGGTGGTGCGCATTGTATGGGTGTGTGTTACATTACATTCACTAGTAGGAGTGAGAAAAACATCACGGAGAGTGTGAATCGGAGGGTCTGAATTAGGATAGGCAGTCAGTGGCAATGTAGCATGGAGAAAAGCACCGCGGGGTTGTCAGCATGGGGAGGTCAGGGAACATGAGAGGCAATGTAGGATAGTTTTCTGAAAAACATCACGGGGTGGTGCGCATTGAATGGGTGTGTGTTACATTACATTCACTAGTAGGAGGGAGAAAAACATCGCGGGGTGGTGTGCATTTTTTGGGTTGTGTTTCATTACATTCACTAGTAGGAGTGAGAAAAACATCACGGTGTGGTGCGCATTGTATGGGTGTGTGTTACATTACATTCACTAGTAGGAGTGAGAAAAACATCGCGGGGTGGTGTGAATCGGAGGGTCTGAATTAGGATAGCCAGTGAGTGGCAATGTAAGATGGAGAAAAGCACCGGGGGGTTGTCAGCATGGGGAGGTCAGGGAACATGCAGTTGCAATGTAGGATAGGTTTCTGAAAAACATTGCGGGGTGGTGCGCATTGTATGGGTGTGTGTTACATTACATTCACTAGTAGGAGTGAGAAAAACATCATGGGGTGGTGCGCATTGTATGGGTGTGTGTTACATGACATTCACTATTAGGAGTGAGAAAAACATCACGGGGTGGTGTGAATCGGAGGGTCTGAATTAGGATAGGCAGTGAGTGGCAATGTAGGATGGAGAAAAGCACCGCCGGGTGGTCATCATGGGGAGGTCAGGGAACATGTAGTGGCAATGTAGGATAGTTTTCTGAAAAACATCACGGGGTGGTGCGCATTGTATGGGTGTGTGTTACATTACATTCACTAGTAGGAGTGAGAAAAACATCACGGGGTGGTGCGCATTGTATGGGTGTGTGTTACAATACATTCACTAGTAGGAGTGAGAAAAACATCACGGGGTGGTGTGAATCGGAGAGTGTGAATTAGGATAGGCAGTGAGTGGCAATGTAGGATGGAGAAAAGCACCTCGGGGTGGTCAGCATGGGGAGGTCAGGGAACATGCAGTGGCAATGTAGGATAGTTTTCTGAAAAACATCACGGGGTGGTGCGCATCGTATGGGTGTGTGTTACATTACATTCACTAGTAGGAGTGAGAAAAACATCACGGGGTGGTGTGAATCGGAGGGTCTGAATTAGGATAGGCAGTGAGTGGCAATGTAGGATGGAGAAAAGCACCGCGGGGTGGTCAGCATGGGGAGGTCAGGGAACATGCAGTGGCAATGTAGGATAGGTTTCTGAAAAACATCGCGGGGTTGTGCGCATTGTATGGGTGGGTGTTACATTACATTCACTAGTAGGAGTGAGAAAAACATCACGGAATGGTGTGAATCGGAGCGTCTGAATTAGGATAGGCAGTGAGTGGCAATGTAGGATGGAGAAAAGCACCGCGGGGTGGTCAGCATGGGGAGGTCAGGGAACATGCATTGGCAATGTAGGATAGGTTTCTGAAAAACATCGCGGGGTGGTGCACATTGTATGGGTTGTGTTACATTACATTCACTAGTAGGAGTGAGAAAAACATCGCAGGGTCGTGTGAATCGGAGGGTCTGAATTAGGATAGGCAGTGAGTGGCAATGAAGGATGGAGAAAAGCACCGCGGGGTGGTCAGCATGGGGAGGTCAGGGAACATGCAGTGGAAATGTAGGATAGGTTTCTGAAAAACATCGCATGGTGGTGCGCATTGTATGGGTGTGTGTTACATTACATTCACTAGTAGGTGTGAGAAAAACATCACGGGGTGGTGTGAATCGGAGGGTCTGAATTAGGATAGCCAGTGAGTGGCAATGTAGGATGGAGAAAAGCACCGCGGGGTGGTAAGCATGGGGAGGTCAGGGAACATGCAGTGGCAATGTAGGATAGTTTTCTGAAAAACATCACGGGGTGGTGCGCATTGTATGGGTGTGTGTTACATTACATTCACAAGTAGGAGTGAGAAAAACATCACGGAGTGGTGTGATTCGGAGGGTCTGAATTAGGATAGGCAGTGAGTGGCAATGTAGAATGTCGAAAAGCACCGCGGGGTTGTCAGCATGGGGAGGTCAGGGAACATGAGAGGCAATGTAGGACATGTTTCTGAAAAACATCGCGGGGTGGTGCGCATTGTATGGGTGTGTGTTACATTACATTCACTAGTAGGAGTGAGAAAAACATCACGGGGTGGTGCGCATTGTATGGGTGTGTGTTACATTACATTCACTAGTAAGAGTGAGAAAAACATCACGGGGTGGTGTGAATCGGAGGGTCTGAATTAGGATACGCAGTGAGTGGCAATGTAGGATGGAGAGAAGCACCGCGGAGTGTTGAGCATGGGGAGGTCAGGGAACATGCAGTGGCAATGTAGGATAGGTTTCTGAAAAACATCGCGGGGTGGTGCGCATTGTATGGGTGGGTGTTACATTACATTCACTAGTAGGAGTGAGAAAAACATCATGGGGTGGTGCGCATTGTATGGGTGTGTGTTACATTACATTCACTAGTAGGAGTGAGAAAAACATCACGGGGTGGTGTGAATCGGAGGGTCTGAATTAGGATAGGCAGTGAGTGGCAATGTAGGATGGAGAAAAGCACCGCAGGGTGGTCAGCATGGGAAGGTCAGGGAACATGCAGTGGCAATGTAGGATAGGTTCTGAAAAACATCGCGGGGTGGTGCGCATTGTATGAGTGTGTGTTACATTACATTCACTAGTAGGAGTGAGAAAAACATCACGTGGTGGTGCGCATTGTATGGGTGTGTGTTACATTACATTCACTAGTAGGAGTGAGAAAAACATCACGGGGTGGTGTGAATCGGAATGTCTGAATTAGGATAGGCAGTGAGTGGCAATGTAGGATGGAGAAAAGCACCGCGGGATGGTCAGCATGGGGAGGTCAGGGAACATGCAGTGGCAATGTAGGATAGTTTTCTGAAAAATATCACGGGGTGGTGCGCATTGTATGGGTGTGTGTTACATTACATTCACTAGTAGGAGTGAGAAAAACATCACGGGGTGGTGTGAATTGGAGGGTCTGAATTAGGATAGGCAGTGAGTGGCAATGTAGGATGGAGAAAAGCACCGCGGGGTGTTGAGCATGGGGAGGTCAGGGAACATGCAGTGGCAATGTAGGATAGGTTTCTGAAAAACATCGCGGGGTGGTGCGCATTGTATGGGTGGGTGTTACATTACATTCACTAGTAGGAGTGAGAAAAACATCACGGGATGGTGTGAATCAGAGGGTCTGAATTAGGATAGGCAGTGAGTGGCAATGTAGGATGGAGAAAAGCACCGCGGGGTGGTCAGCATGGGGAGGTCAGGGAAAATGCAGTGGCAATGTAGGATAGGTTTCTGAAAAACATCGCGGGTTGGTGCGCATTGTATGGGTGTGTGTTACATTACATTCACTAGTAGGTGTGAGAAAAACATCACGGGGTGGTGTGAATCGGTGGGTCTGAATTAGGATAGCCAGTGAGTGGCAATGTAAGATGGAGAAAAGCACCGCGGGGTCGTAAGCATGGGGAGGTCAGGGAACATGCAGTGGCAATGTAGGATAGGTTTCTGAAAAACATCACGGTGTGGTGCGCATTGTATGGGTGTGTGTTACATTACATTCACTAGTAGGAGTGAGAAAAACATCACCGAGTGGTGTGAATCGGAGGGTCTGAATTAGGATAGGCAGTGAGTGGCAATGTAGGATGGAGAAAAGCACCGCGGGGTGGTCAGCATGGGGAGGTCAGCGAACATGCAGTGGCAATGTAGGATAGTTTTCTAAAAAACATCCCGGGGTGGTGCGCATTGTATGGGTGTGTGTTACATTACATTCACTAGTAGGAGTGAGAAAAACATCACGGAGTGGTGTGATTCGGAGGGTCTGAATTAGGATAGGAAGTGAGTGGCAATGTAGAATGGGGAAAAGCACCGCGGGGTTGTCAGCATGGGGAGGTCAGGGAACATGAGAGGCAATGTAGGATAGTTTTCTGAAAAACATCACGGGGTGGTGCGCATTGAATGGGTGTGTGTTACATTACATTCACTAGTAGGAGTGAGAAAAACATCGCGGGGTGGTGTGCATTTTTTGGGTTGTGTTTCATTACATTCACTAGTAGGAGTGAGAAAAACATCACGGTGTGGTGCGCATTGTATGGGTGTGTGTTACATTACATTCACTAGTAGGAGTGAGAAAAACATCGCGGGGTGGTGCGCTTTGTATGGGTGTGTGTTACATTACATTCACTAGTAGGAGTGAGAAAAACATCACGGGGTGGTGTGAATCGGAGGGTCTGAATTAGGATAGCCAGTGAGTGGCAATGTAAGATGGAGAAAAGCACCGGGGGGTGGTCAGCATGGGGAGGTCAGGGAACATGCAGTTGCAATGTAGGATAGGTTTCTGAAAAACATCGCGGGATGGTGCGCATTGTATGGGTGTGTGTTACATTACATTCACTAGTAGGAGTGGGAAAAACATCATGGGGTGGTGCGCATTGTATGGGTGTGTGTTACATGACATTCACTATTAGGAGTGAGAAAAACATCACGGGGTGGTGTGAATCGGAGGGTCTGAATTAGGATAGGCAGTGAGTGGCAATGTAGGATGGAGAAAAGCACCGCCGGGTGGTCATCATGGGGAGGTCAGGGAACATGCAGTGGCAATGTAGGATAGTTTTCTGAAAAACATCACGGGGTGGTGCGCATTGTATGGGTGTGTGTTACATTACATTCGCTAGTAGGAGTGAGAAAAACATCACGGGGTGGTGCACATTGTATGGGTGTGTGTTACATTACATTCACTAGTAGGAGTGAGAAAAACTTCACGTGGTGGTGCGCATTGTATGGGTGTGTGTTACATTACCTTCACTAGTAGGAGTGAGAAAAACATCACGGGGTGGTGTGAATCGAAGGGTCTGAATTAGGATAGGCAGTGAGTGGCAATGTAGGATGGAGAAAAGCACCGCGCAGTGGTCAGCATGGGGAGGTCAGGGAACATGCAGTGGCAATGTAGGATAGGTTTCTGAAAAACATCGCGGGGTGGTGCGCATTGTATGGGTGTGTGTTACATTACATTCACTAGTAGGAGTGAGAAAAACATCACGGGGTGGTGCGCATTGTATGGGTGTGTGTTACAATACATTCACTAGTAGGAGTGAGAAAAACATCACGGGGTGGTGTGAATCGGAGAGTGTGAATTAGGATAGGCAGTGAGTGGCAATGTAGGATGGAGAAAAGCACCACGGGGTGGTCAGCATGGGGAGGTCAGGGAACATGCATTGGCAATGTAGGATAGGTTTCTGAAAAACATCGCGGGGTGGTGCACATTGTATGGGTTTGTGTTACATTACATTCACTAGTAGGAGTGAGAAAAACATCGCAGGGTCGTGTGAATCGGAGGGTCTGAATTAGGATAGGCAGTGAGTGGCAATGAAGGATGGAGAAAAGCACCGCGGGGTGGTCAGCATGGGGAGGTCAGGGAACATGCAGTGGAAATGTAGGATAGGTTTCTGAAAAACATCGCATGGTGGTGCGCATTGTATGGGTGTGTGTTACATTACATTCACTAGTAGGTGTGAGAAAAACATCACGGGGTGGTGTGAATCGGAGGGTCTGAATTAGGATAGCCAGTGAGTGGCAATGTAGGATGGAGAAAAGCACCGCGGGGTGGTAAGCATGGGGAGGTCAGGGAACATGCAGTGGCAATGTAGGATAGTTTTCTGAAAAACATCACGGGGTGGTGCGCATTGTATGGGTGTGTGTTACATTACATTCACTAGTAGGAGTGAGAAAAACATCACGGAGTGGTGTGATTCGGAGGGTCTGAATTAGGATAGGCAGTGAGTGGCAATGTAGGATGGAAAAAAGCACCGCGGGGTGGTCAGCATGGGGAGGTCAGGGAACATGCAGTGGCAATGTAGGATAGGTTCTGAAAAACATCGCGGGGTGGTGCGCATTGTATGGGTGTGTGTTACATTACATACACTAGTAGGAGTGAGAAAAACATCACGTGGTGGTGCGCATTGTATGGGTGTGTGTTACATTACATTCACTAGTAGGAGTGAGAAAAACATCACGGGGTGGTGTGAATCGGAATGTCTGAATTAGGATAGGCAGTGAGTGGCAATGTAGGATGGAGAAAAGCACCGCGGGGTGGTCAGCATGGGGAGGTCAGGGAACATGCAGTGGCAATGTAGGATAGTTTTCTGAAAAATATCACGGGGTGGTGCGCATTGTATGGGTGTGTGTTACATTACATTCACTAGTAGGAGTGAGAAAAACATCACGGGGTGGTGTGAATTGGAGGGTCTGAATTAGGATAGGCAGTGAGTGGCAATGTAGGATGGAGAAAAGCACCGCGGGGTGTTGATCATGGGGAGGTCAGGGAAAATGCAGTGGCAATGTAGGATAGGTTTCTGAAAAACATCACGGTGTGGTGCGCATTGTATGGGTGTGTGTTACATTACATTCACTAGTAGGAGTGAGAAAAACATCACCGAGTGGTGTGAATCGGAGGGTCTGAATTAGGATAGGCAGTGAGTGGCAATTTAGGATGGAGAAAAGCACCGCGGGGTTGTCAGCATGGGGAGGTCAGGGAACATGAGAGTCAATGTAGGATAGTTTTCTGAAAAACATCACGGGGTGGTGCGCATTGTATGGGTGGGTGTTACATTACATTCACTAGTAGGAGTAAAAAAAAACATCATGGGATGGTGTGAATCGGAGGGTCTGAATTAGGATACGCAGTGAGTGGCAATGTAGGATGGAGAAAAGCACCGCGGAGTGGTCAGCATGGGGAGGTCAGGGAACATGCAGTGACAATGAAGGATAGGTTTCTGAAAAACATCGCAGGGTGGTTCACATTGTTTGGGTGTGTTTTACATTACATTCATTAGTAGGAGTGAGAAAAACATCGCGGGGTGGTGTGAATCGGAGGGTCTGAATTAGGATAGGCAGTGAGTGGCAATGTAGGATGGAGAAAAGCACCGGGGGGTGGTCAGCATGGGGAGGTCAGGGAACATGCAGTGGCAATGTAGGATAGGTTTCTGAAAAACATCGCCGGGTAGTGCGCATTGTATGGGTGTGTGTTACATTACATTCACTAGTAGGAGTGAGAAAAACATCATGGTGTGGTGCGCATTGTATGGGTGTGTGTTACATTACATTAACTATTAGGAGTGAGGAAAAACATCACGGGGTGGTGTGAATCGGAGGGTCTGAATTAGTATAGGCAGTGAGTGGCAATGTAGGATGGAGAAAAGCACCGCGCGGTGGTCAGCATGTGGAGGTCAGGGAACATGCAGTGGCAATGTAGGATAGGTTTCTGAAAAACATCGCGGGGTGGTGCGCATTGTATGGGTGTGTGTTACATTACATTCACTAGTAGGAGTGAGAAAAACATCACGGGGTGGTGCGCATTGTATGGGTGTGTGTTACATTACATTCACTAGTAGGAGTGAGAAAAACATCAAGGGGTGGTGTGAATCGGAGGGTCTGAATTAGGATAGGCAGTGAGTGGCAATGTAGGAAGGAGAAAAGCACCGCGGGGTGTTGAGCATGGGGAGGTCAGGGAACATGCAGTGGCAATATAGGATAGGTTTCTGAAAAACATCGCGGGGTGGTGCGCATTGTATGGGTGTGTGTTACATTACATTCCCTAGTAGGAGTGAGAAAAACATCACGGGGTGGTGTGAATCGGAGGGTCTGAATTAGGATAGGCAGTGAGTGGCAATGTAGGATGGAGAAAAGCACCGCGGGGTGGTCAGCATGGGGAGGTCAGGAAACATGCAGTGGCAATGTAGGATAGGTTTCTGAAAAACATCGCGGGGTGGTGCGCATTGTATGGGTGTGTGTTACATTACATTCACTAGTAGGAGTGAGAAAAACATCACGGGGTGGTGTGAATCGGAGGGTCTGCATTAGGATAGGCAGTGAGTGGCAATGTAGGATGGAGAAAAGCACCGCGGGGTGGTCAGCATGGGGAGGTCAGGGAACATGCAGTGGCAATGTAGGATAGGTTTCTGAAAAATATCGCGGGGTGGTGCGCATTGTATGGGTGTGTGTTATATTACATTCACTAGTAGGAGTGAGAAAAACATCACGGGGTGGTGTGAATCGGAGGGTCTGAATTAGGATAGGCAGTGAGTGGCAATGTAGGATGGAGAAAAGCACTGCGGGGTGGTCAGCATGGGGAGGTCAGGGAACATGCAGTGGCAATGTAGGATAGGTTTCTGAAAAACATTGCGGGGTGGTGCGCATTGTATGGGTGCGTGTTACATTACATTCACTAGTAGGAGTAAGAAAAACATCACGGGGTGGTGTGAATCGGAGGGTCTGAATTAGGATAGGCAGTGAGTGGCAATGTAGGATGGAGAAAAGCACCGCGGGGTGGTCAGCATGGGGAGGTCAGGGAACATGCAGTGACAATGTAGGATAGGTTTCTGAAAAACATGGCGGGGTGGTGGACATCGTATGGGTGTGTTTAACATTACATTCACTAGTAGGAGTGAGAAAAACATCGCGGGGTGGTGTGAATCGGAGGGTCTGAATTAGGATAGGCAGTGAGTGGCAATGAAGGATGGAGAAAAGCACCGGGGGGTGGTCAGCATGGGGAGGTCAGGGAACATTCAGTGGCAATGTAGGATAGGTTTCTGAAAAACATCACGAGGTGGTGCGCATTGTATGGGTGTGTGTTACATTACATTCACTAGTAGGAGTGAGAAAAACATCACGGGGTGGTGCGCATTGTATGGGTGTGTGTTACATTACATTCACTAGTAGGAGTGAGAAAAACATCACGGAGAGTGTGAATCGGAGGGTCTGAATTAGGATAGGCATTCAGTGGCAATGTAGCATCGAGAAAAGCACCGCGGGGTTGTCACCATGGGGAGGTCAGGGAACATGAGAGGCAATGTAGGATAGTTTTCTGAAAAACATCACGGGGTGGTGCGCATTGAATGGGTGTGTGTTACATTACATTCACTAGTAGGAGGGAGAAAAACATCGCGGGGTGGTGTGCATTTTTTGGGTTGTGTTTCATTACATTCACTAGTAGGAGTGAGAAAAACATCACGGTGTGGTGCGCATTGTATGGGTGTGTGTTACATTACATTCACTAGTAGGAGTGAGAAAAACATCGCGGGGTGGTGTGAATCGGAGGGTCTGAATTAGGATAGCCAGTGAGTGGCAATGTAAGATGGAGAAAAGCACCGGGGGGTGGTCAGCATGGGGAGGTCAGGGAACATGCAGTTGCAATGTAGGATAGGTTTCTGAAAAACATTGCGGGGTGGTGCGCATTGTATGGGTGTGTGTTACATTACATTCACTAGTAGGAGTGAGAAAAACATCATGGGGTGGTGCGCATTGTATGGGTGTGGGTTACATGACATTCACTATTAGGAGTGAGAAAAACATCACGGGGTGGTGTGAATCGGAGGGTCTGAATTAGGATAGGCAGTGAGTGGCAATGTAGGATGGAGAAAAGCACCGCCGGGTGGTCATCATGGGGAAGTCAGGGAACATGTAGTGGCAATGTAGGATAGTTTTCTGAAAAACATCACGGGGTGGTGCGCATTGTATGGGTGTGTGTTACATTACATTCACTAGTAGGAGTGAGAAAAACATCACGGGGTGGTGCGCATTGTATGGGTGTGTGTTACATTACATTCACTAGTAGGAGTGAGAAAAACATCATGGAGTGGTGCGCATTGTATGGGTGTGTGTTACATTACATTCACTAGTAGGAGTGAGAAAAACATCATGGGGTGGTGTGAATCGGAGGGTCTGAATTAGGATAGGCAGTGAGTGGCAATGTAGGATGGAGAAAAGCACCGCGGGGTTGTCAGCATGGGGAGGTCAGGGAACATGAGTGGCAATGTAGGATAGTTTTCTGAAAAACATCACGGGGTGGTGCGCATCGTATGGGTGTGTGTTACATTACATTCACTAGTAGGAGTGAGAAAAACATCACGGGGTGGTGTGAATCGGAGGGTCTGAATTAGGATAGGCAGTGAGTGGCAATGTAGGATGGAGAAAAGCACCGTGGGTTTTCAGCATGGGGAGGTAAGGGAACATTCAGTGGCAATGTAGGATAGGTTTCTGAAAAACATCACGAGGTGGTGCGCATTGTATGGGTGTGTTACATTACATTCACTAGTAGGAGTGAGAAAAACATCACGGGGTGGTGCGCATTGTATGGGTGTGTGTTACATTACATTCACTAGTAGGAGTGAGAAAAACATCACGGAGAGTGTGAATCGGAGGGTCTGAATTAGGATAGGCAGTCAGTGGCAATGTAGCATGGAGAAAAGCACCGCGGGGTTGTCAGCATGGGGAGGTCAGGGAACATGACAGGCAATGTAGGATAGTTTTCTGAAAAACATCACGGGGTGGTGCGCATTGAATGGGTGTGTGTTACATTACATTCACTAGTAGGAGGGAGAAAAACATCGCAGGGTGGTGTGCATTTTTTGGGTTGTGTTTCATTACATTCACTAGTAGGAGTGAGAAAAACATCACGGTGTGGTGCGCATTGTATGGGTGTGTGTTACATTACATTCACTAGTAGGAGTGAGAAAAACATCGCGGGGTGGTGTGAATCGGAGGGTCTGAATTAGGATAGCCAGTGAGTGGCAATGTAAGATGGAGAAAAGCACCGGGGGGTGGTCAGCATGGGGAGGTCAGGGAACATGCAGTTGCAATGTAGGATAGGTTTCTGAAAAACATTGCGGGGTGGTGCGCATTGTATGGGTGTGTGTTACATTACATTCACTAGTAGGAGTGAGAAAAACATCATGGGGTGGTGCGCATTGTATGGGTGTGTGTTACATGACATTCACTATTAGGAGTGAGAAAAACATCACGGGGTGGTGTGAATCGGAGGGTCTGAATTAGGATAGGCAGTGAGTGGCAATGTAGGATGGAGAAAAGCACCGCCGGGTGGTCATCATGGGGAGGTCAGGGAACATGTAGTGGCAATGTAGGATAGTTTTCTGAAAAACATCACGGGGTGGTGCGCATTGTATGGGTGTGTGTTACATTACATTCACTAGTAGGAGTGAGAAAAACATCACGGGGTGGTGCGCATTGTATGGGTGTGTGTTACATTACATTCACTAGTAGGAGTGAGAAAAACATCATGGAGTGGTGCGCATTGTATGGGTGTGTGTTACATTACATTCACTAGTAGGAGTGAGAAAAACATCATGGGGTGGTGTGAATCGGAGGGTCTGAATTAGGATAGGCAGTGAGTGGCAATGTAGGATGGAGAAAAGCACCGCGGGGTTGTCAGCATGGGGAGGTCAGGGAACATGAGTGGCAATGTAGGATAGTTTTCTGAAAAACATCACGGGGTGGTGCGCATCGTATGGGTGTGTGTTACATTACATTCACTAGTAGGAGTGAGAAAAACATCATGGGGTGGTGTGAATCGGAGGGTCTGAATTAGGATAGGCAGTGAGTGGCAATGTAGGATGGAGAAAAGCACCGCAGGGTTGTCAGCATGGGGAGGTCAGGGAACATGAGTGGCAATGTAGGATAGTTTTCTGAAAAACATAACAGGGTGGTGCGCATCGTATGGGTGTGTGTTACATTACATTCACTAGTAGGAGTGAGAAAAACATCACGGGTTGGTGTGAATCGGAGGGTCTGAATTAGGATAGGCAGTGAGTGGCAATGTAGGATGGAGAAAAGCACCGTGGGTTGTCAGCATGGGGAGGTAAGGGAACATTCAGTGGCAATGTAGGATAGGTTTCTGAAAAACATCACGAGGTGGTGCGCATTGTATGGGTGTGTGTTACATTACATTCACTAGTAGGAGTGAGAAAAACATCACGGGGTGGTGCGCATTGTATGGGTGTGTGTTACATTACATTCACTAGTAGGAGTGAGAAAAACATCACGGAGAGTGTGAATCGGAGGGTCTGAATTAGGATAGGCAGTCAGTGGCAATGTAGCATGGAGAAAAGCACCGCGGGGTTGTCAGCATGGGGAGGTCAGGGAACATGAGAGGCAATGTAGGATAGTTTTCTGAAAAACATCACGGGGTGGTGCGCATTGAATGGGTGTGTGTTACATTACATTCACTAGTAGGAGGGAGAAAAACATCGCGGGGTGGTGTGCATTTTTTGGGTTGTGTTTCATTACATTCACTAGTAGGAGTGAGAAAAACATCACGGTGTGGTGCGCATTGTATGGGTGTGTGTTACATTACATTCACTAGTAGGAGTGAGAAAAACATCGCGGGGTGGTGTGAATCGGAGGGTCTGAATTAGGATAGCCAGTGAGTGGCAATGTAAGATGGAGAAAAGCACCGGGGGGTGGTCAGCATGGGGAGGTCAGGGAACATGCAGTTGCAATGTAGGATAGGTTTCTGAAAAACATTGCGGGGTGGTGCGCATTGTATGGGTGTGTGTTACATTACATTCACTAGTAGGAGTGAGAAAAACATCATGGGGTGGTGCGCATTGTATGGGTGTGTGTTACATGACATTCACTATTAGGAGTGAGAAAAACATCACGGGGTGGTGTGAATCGGAGGGTCTGAATTAGGATAGGCAGTGAGTGGCAATGTAGGATGGAGAAAAGCACCGCCGGGTGGTCATCATGGGGAGGTCAGGGAACATGTAGTGGCAATGTAGGATAGTTTTCTGAAAAACATCACGGGGTGGTGCGCATTGTATGGGTGTGTGTTACATTACATTCACTAGTAGGAGTGAGAAAAACATCACGGGGTGGTGCGCATTGTATGGGTGTGTGTTACATTACATTCACTAGTAGGAGTGAGAAAAACATCATGGAGTGGTGCGCATTGTATGGGTGTGTGTTACATTGCATTCACTAGTAGGAGTGAGAAAAACATCATGGGGTGGTGTGAATCGGAGGGTCTGAATTAGGATAGGCAGTGAGTGGCAATGTAGGATGGAGAAAAGCACCGCGGGGTTGTCAGCATGGGGAGGTCAGGGAACATGAGTGGCAATGTAGGATAGTTTTCTGAAAAACATCACGGGGTGGTGCGCATCGTATGGGTGTGTGTTACATTACATTCACTAGTAGGAGTGAGAAAAACATCACGGGGTGGTGTGAATCGGAGGGTCTGAATTAGGATAGGCAGTGAGTGGCAATGTAGGA
The DNA here is from genome assembly GCF_034190915.1 of Cavia porcellus. Lineage (NCBI taxonomy): Eukaryota > Metazoa > Chordata > Mammalia > Rodentia > Caviidae > Cavia > Cavia porcellus. Next base: position 72,651 of record NW_026947771.1, on the reverse strand, counting down.
TGGAGAAAAGCACCGTGGGTTTTCAGCATGGGGAGGTAAGGGAACATTCAGTGGCAATGTAGGATAGGTTTCTGAAAAACATCACGAGGTGGTGCGCATTGTATGGGTGTGTGTTACATTACATTCACTAGTAGGAGTGAGAAAAACATCACGGGGTGGTGCGCATTGTATGGGTGTGTGTTACATTACATTCACTAGTAGGAGTGAGAAAAACATCACGGAGTGTGTGAATCGGAGGGTCTGAATTAGGATAGGCAGTCAGTGGCAATGTAGCATGGAGAAAAGCACCGCGGGGTTGTCAGCATGGGGAGGTCAGGGAACATGAGAGGCAATGTAGGATAGTTCTTAAAAACATCACGGGGTGGTGCGCATTGTATGGGTGTGTGTTACATTACATTCACTAGTAGGAGTGAGAAAAACATCACGGGGTGGTGTGAATCGGAGGGTCTGAATTAGGATAGGCAGTGAGTGGCAATGTAGGATGGAGAAAAGCACCGCGGGGTGGTCAGCATGGGGAGGTCAGGGAACATGCAGTGGCAATGTAGGATAGGTTTCTGAAAAACATCGCGGGGTGGTGCGCATTGTATGGGTGTGTGTTATATTACATTCACTAGTAGGAGTGAGAAAAACATCACGGGATGGTGTGAATCGGAGGGTCTGAATTAGGATAGGCAGTGAGTGGCAATGTAGGATGGAGAAAAGCACTGCAGGGTGGTCAGCATGGGGCGGTCAGGGAACATGCAGTGGCAATGTAGGATAGGTTTCTGAAAAACATCGCGGGGTGGTGCGCATTGTATGGGTGTGTGTTACATTACATTCACTAGTAGGAGTGAGAAAAACTTCATGGGGTGATGCGCATTGTATGGGTGTGTGTTACAATACATTCACTAGTAGGAGTGAGAAAAACAGCACGGGGTGGTGTGAATCGGAGAGTGTGAATTAGGATAGGCAGTGAGTGGCAATGTAGGATGGAGAAAAGCACCGCGGGGTGGTCAGCATGGGGACGTCAGGGAACATGCAGTGGCAATGTAGGATAGTTTTCTGAAAAACATCACGGGGTGGTGCGCATTGTATGGGTGTGTGTTACATTACATTCACTAGTAGGAGTGAGAAAAACATCACGGGGTGGTGTGAATCGGAGGGTCTGAATTATGATAGGCAGTGAGTGGCAATGTAGGATGGAGAAAAGCACTGCGGGGTGGTCAGCATGGGGAGGTCAGGGAACATGCAGTGGCAATGTAGGATAGGTTTCTGAAAAACATCGCGGGGTGGTGCGCATTGTATGGGTGTGTGTTACATTACATTCACTAGCAGGAGTGAGAAAAACATCACGGGTTGGTGTGAATCGGAGGGTCTGAATTAGGATAGCCAGTGAGTGGCAATGTAGGATGGAGAAAAACACCGCGGGGTGGTAAGCATGGGGAGGTCAGGGAACATGCAGTGGCAATGTAGGATAGGTTTCTAAAAAACATCCCGGGGTGGTGCGCATTTTAAGGGTGTGTGTTACATTACATTCACTAGTAGGAGTGAGAAAAACATCACGGAGTGGTGTGAATCGGAGGGTCGGAATTAGGATACACAGTCAGTGGCAAAGTAGCATGGAGAAAAGCACCGCGGGGTTGTCAGCATGGGCAGGTCAGGGAAAAAGAGAGGCAATGTAGGATAGTTTTCTGAAAAACATCACGGGGTGGTGCGCATTGTATGGGTGTGTGTTACATTACATTCACTAGTAGAAGTGAGAAAAACATCACGGGGTGGTGTGAATCGCAGGGTCTGAATTAGGATAGGCAGTGAGTGGCAATGTAGAATGGAGAAAACCACCGCGGGGTGGTCAGCATGGGGAGGTCTGGGAACATGCAATGCCAATGTAGGATAGGTTTCTGAAAAACATCGCGGGGTGGTGCGCATAGTATGGGTGTGTGTTACATTACATTCACTAGTATTAGTGAGAAAAATATCATGGGGTGGTGTGCATTGTACGGGTGTGTGTTACATTACATTCACTAGTAGGAGTGAGAAAAACATCACGGGGTGGTGTGAATCGGAGGGTCTGAATTAGGATAGGCAGTGAGTGGCAATGTAGGATGGAGAAAAGCACCGCGGGGTGGTCAGCATGGGGAGGTCAGGGAACATGCAGTGGCAATGTAGGATAGGTTTCTGAAAAACATCGCGGGGTGGTGCGCATTGTATGGGTGGGTGTTACATTACATTCACTAGTAGGAGTGAGAAAAACATCACGGGATGGTGTGAATCGGAGGGTCTGAATTAGGATAGGCAGTGAGTGGCAATGTAGGATGGAGAAAAGCACCGCGGGGTGGTCAGCATGGGGAGGTCAGGGAACATGCATTGGCAATGTAGGATAGGTTTATGAAAAACATCGCGGGGTGGTGCACATTGTATGGGTGTGTGTTACATTACATTCACTAGTAGGAGTGAGAAAAACATTGCGGGGTGGTGTGAATCGGAGGGTCTGAATTAGGATAGGCAGTGAGTGGCAATGAAGGATGGAGAAAAGCACCGCGGTGTGGTCAGCATGGGGAGGTCAGGGAACATGCAGTGGAAATGTAGGATAGGTTTCTGAAAAACATCGCATGGTGGTGCGCATTGTATGGGTGTGTGTTACATTACATTCACTAGTAGGTGTGAGAAAAACATCACGTGGTGGTGTGAATCGGAGGGTCTGAATTAGGATAGCCAGTGAGTGGCAATGTAGGATGGAGAACAGCACCGCGGGGTGGTAAGCATGGGGAGGTCAGGGAACATGCAGTGGCAATGTAGGATAGGTTTCTGAAAAACATAACGGGATGGTGCGCATTGTATGGGTGTGTGTTACATTACATTCACTAGTAGGAGTGAGAAAAACATCACGGAGTGGTGTGATTCGGAGGGTCTGAATTAGGATAGGCAGTGAGTGGCAATGTAGGATGGAGAAAAGCACTGCGGGGTGGTCAGCATGGGGCGGTCAGGGAACATGCAGTGGCAATGTAGGATAGGTTTCTGAAAAACATCGCGGGCTGGTGCGCATTGTATGGGTGTGTGTTACATTACATTCACTAGTAGGAGTGAGAAAAACTTCATGGGGTGATGCGCATTGTATGGGTGTGTGTTACAATACATTCACTAGTAGGAGTGAGAAAAACAGCACGGGGTGGTGTGAATCGGAGAGTGTGAATTAGGATAGGCAGTGAGTGGCAATGTAGGATGGAGAAAAGCACCGCGGGGTGGTCAGCATGGGGACGTCAGGGAACATGCAGTGGCAATGTCGGATAGTTTTCTGAAAAACCTCACGGGGTGGTGCGCATTGTATGGGTGTGTGTTACATTACATTCACTAGTAGGAGTGAGAAAAACATCACGGGGTGGTGTGAATCGGAGGGTCTGAATTAGGATAGGCAGTGAGTGGCAATGTAGAATGGAGAAAAGCACTGCGGGGTGGTCAGCATGGGGAGGTCAGGGAACATGCAGTGGCAATGTAGGATAGGTTTCTGAAAAACATCGCGGGGTGGTGCGCATTGTATGGGTGTGTGTTACATTACATTCACTAGTAGGAGTGAGAAAAACATCACGGGTTGGTGTGAATCGGAGGGTCTGAATTAGGATAGCCAGTGAGTGGCAATGTAGGATGGAGAAAAACACCGCGGGGTGGTAAGCATGGGGAGGTCAGGGAACATGCAGTGGCAATGTAGGATAGGTTTCTAAAAAACATCCCGGGGTGGTGCGCATTTTAAGGGTGTGTGTTACATTACATTCACTAGTAGGAGTGAGAAAAACATCACGGAGTGGTGTGAATCGGAGGGTCGGAATTAGGATACACAGTCAGTGGCAAGTAGCCTGGAGAAAAGCACCGCGGGGTTGTCAGCATGGGCAGGTCAGGGAAAATGAGAGGCAATGTAGGATAGTTTTCTGAAAAACATCACGGGGTGGTGCGCATTGTATGGGTGTGTGTTACATTACATTCACTAGTAGAAGTGAGAAAAACATCACGGGGTGGTGTGAATCGCAGGGTCTGAATTAGGATAGGCAGTGAGTGGCAATGTAGAATGGAGAAAACCACCGCGGGGTGGTCAGCATGGGGAGGTCTGGGAACATGCAATGCCAATGTAGAAGGTTTCTGAAAAACATCGCGGGGTGGTGCGCATAGTATGGGTGTGTGTTACATTACATTCACTAGTAGGAGTGAGAAAAACATCACGGGATGGTGTGAATCGGAGGGTCTGAATTAGGTTAGGCAGTGAGTGGCAATGTAGGATGGAGAAAAGCACCGCGGGGGGGTCAGCATGGGGAGGTCAGGGAACATGCAGTGGCAATGTAGGATAGGTTTCTGAAAAACATCGCGGGGTGGTGCGCATTGTATGGGTGTGTGTTACATTACATTCACTAGTATTAGTGAGAAAAATATCATGGGGTGGTGTGCATTGTACGGGTGTGTGTTACATTACATTCACTAGTAGGAGTGAGAAAAACATCACGGGGTGGTGTGAATCGGAGGGTCTGAATTAGGATAGGCAGTGAGTGGCAATGTAGGATGGAGAAAAGCACCGCGGGGTGGTCAGCATGGGGAGGTCAGGGAACATGCAGTGGCAATGTAGGATAGGTTTCTGAAAAACATCGCGGGGTGGTGCGCATTGTATGGGTGGGTGTTACATTACATTCACTAGTAGGAGTGAGAAAAACATCACGGGATGGTGTGAATCGGAGGGTCTGAATTAGGATAGGCAGTGAGTGGCAATGTAGGATGGAGAAAAGCACCGCGGGGTGGTCAGCATGGGGAGGTCAGGGAACATGCATTGGCAATGTAGGATAGGTTTCTGAAAAACATCGCGGGGTGGTGCACATTGTATGGGTGTGTGTTACATTACATTCACTAGTAGGAGTGAGAAAAACATTGCGGGGTGGTGTGAATCGGAGGCTCTGAATTAGGATAGGCAGTGAGTGGCAATGAAGGATGGAGAAAAGCACCGCGGTGTGGTCAGCATGGGGAGGTCAGGGAACATGCAGTGGAAATGTAGGATAGGTTTCTGAAAAACATCGCATGGTGGTGCGCATTGTATGGGTGTGTGTTACATTACATTCACTAGTAGGTGTGAGAAAATCATCACGTGGTGGTGTGAATCGGAGGGTCTGAATTAGGATAGCCAGTGAGTGGCAATGTAGGATGGAGAACAGCACCGCGGGGTGGTAAGCATGGGGAGGTCAGGGAACATGCAGTGGCAATGTAGGATAGGTTTCTGAAAAACATAACGGGGTGGTGCGCATTGTATGGGTGTGTGTTACATTACATTCACTAGTAGGAGTGAGAAAAACATCACGGAGTGGTGTGATTCGGAGGGTCTGAATTAGGATAGGCAGTGAGTGGCAATGTAGAATGGAGAAAAGCACCGCGGGGTTGTCAGCATGGGGAGGTCAGGGAACATGAGAGGCAATGTAGGATAGTTTTCTGAAAAACATCACGGGGTGGTGCGCATTGAATTTGTGTGTGTTACATTACATTCACTAGTAGGAGTGAGAAAAACATCGCGGGGTGGTGTGCATTTTTTGGGTTGTGTTTCATTACATTCACTAGTAGGAGTGAGAAAAACATCACGGTGTGGTGCGCATTGTATGGGTGTGTGTTACATTACATTCACTGGTAGGAGTGAGAAAAACATCGCGGGGTGGTGGGCTTTGTATGGGTGTGTGTTACATTACATTCACTAGTAGGAGTGAGAAAAACATCACGGGGTGGTGTGAATCGGAGGGTCTGAATTAGGATAGGCAGTGAGTGGCAATGTAGGATGGAGAAAAGCACCGCCGGGTGGGCATCATGGGGAGGTCAGGGAACATGCAGTGGCAATGTAGGATAGTTTTCTGAAAAACATCACGGGGTGGTGCGCATTGTATGGGTGTGTGTTACATTACATTCACTAGTAGGAGTGAGAAAAACATCACGGGGTGGTGCGCATTGTATGGGTGTGTGTTACATTACATTCACTAGTAGGAGTGAGAAAAACATCATGGGGTGGTGCGCATTGTATGGGTGTGTGTTACATTACATTCACTAGTAGGAGTGAGAAAAACATCACGGGGTGGTGTGAATCGGAGGGTCTGAATTAGGATAAGCAGTGAGTGGCAATGTAGGATGGAGAAAAGCCCCGCGGGGTGGTCAGCATGGGGAGGTCAGGGAACATGCAGTGACAATGTAGGATAGGTTTCTGAAAAACATGGCGGGGTGGTGGACATTGTATCGGTGTGGTTTACATTACATTCACTAGTAGGAGTGAGAAAAACATCGCGGGGTGGTGTGAATCGGAGGGTATGAATTAGGATAGGCAGTGAGTGGCAATGAAGGATGGAGAAAAGCACCGGGGGGTGGTCAGCATGGGGAGGTCAGGGAACATGCAATGGCAATGTAGGATAGGTTTCTGAAAAACATCGCGGTGTGGTGCGCATTGTATGGGTGTGTGTTACATTACATTCACTAGTAGGAGTGAGAAAAACATCACGGGGTGGTGTGAATCGGAGGGTCTGAATTAGGATAGGCAGTGAGTGGCAATGTAGGATGGAGAAAAGCACTGCGTGGTGGTCAGCATGGGGAGGTCAGGGAACATGCAGTGGCAATGTAGGATAGGTTTCTGAAAAACATCGCGGGGTGGTGCGCATTGTATGGGTGTGTGTTACATTACATTCACTAGTATTAGTGAGAAAAATATCATGGGGTGGTGTGCATTGTACGGGTGTGTGTTACATTACATTCACTAGTAGGAGTGAGAAAAACATCACGGGGTGGTGTGAATCGGAGGGTCTGAATTAGGATAGGCAGTGAGTGGCAATGTAGGATGGAGAAAAGCACCGCGGGGTGGTCAGCATGGGGAGGTCAGGGAACATGCAGTGGCAATGTAGGATAGGTTTCTGAAAAACATCGCGGGGTGGTGCGCATTGTATGGGTGGGTGTTACATTACATTCACTAGTAGGAGTGAGAAAAACATCACGGGATGGTGTGAATCGGAGGGTCTGAATTAGGATAGGCAGTGAGTGGCAATGTAGGATGGAGAAAAGCACCGCGGGGTGGTCAGCATGGGGAGGTCAGGGAACATGCATTGGCAATGTAGGATAGGTTTCTGAAAAACATCGCGGGGTGGTGCACATTGTATGGGTGTGTGTTACATTACATTCACTAGTAGGAGTGAGAAAAACATCACGGGGTGGTGCACATTGTATGGGTGTGTGTTACATTACATTCACTAGTAGGAGTGAGAAAAACATCACGGCGTGGTGTGAATTGGAGTGTCTGAATTAGGATAGGCAGTGAGTGGCAATGTAGGATGGAGAAAAGAAACGCGGCGTGGTCAGCATGGGGAGGTCAGGCAACATGCAATGGCAATGTAGGATAGGTTTCTGAAAAACATCGCGGGGTGGTGGGCATTGTATTGGTGTGTGTTACATTACATTCACTAGTAGGAGTGAGAAAAACATTGCGGGGTGGTGTGAATCGGAGGGTCTGAATTAGGATAGGCAGTGAGTGGCAATGAAGGATGGAGAAAAGCACCGCGGTGTGGTCAGCATGGGGAGGTCAGGGAACATGCAGTGGAAATGTAGGATAGGTTTCTCAAAAACATCGCATGGTGGTGCGCATTGTATGGGTGTGTGTTACATTACATTCACTAGTAGGTGTGAGAAAAACATCACGGGGTGGTGTGAATCGGAGGGTCTGAATTAGGATAGCCACTGAGTGGCAATGTAGGATGGAGAAAAGCACCGCGGGGTGGTAAGCATGGGGAGGTCAGGGAACATGCAGTGGCAATGTAGGATAGGTTTCTGAAAAACATAACGGGGTGGTGCGCATTGTATGGGTGTGTGTTACATTACATTCACTAGTAGGAGTGAGAAAAACATCACGGAGTGGTGTGATTCGGAGGGTCTGAATTAGGATAGGCAGTGAGTGGCAATGTAGAATGGAGAAAAGCAGCGCGGGGTTGTCAGCATGGGGATGTCAGGGAACATGAGAGGCAATGTAAGATAGTTTTCTGAAAAACATCACGGGGTGGTGCGCATTGAATTTGTGTGTGTTACATTACATTCACTAGTAGGAGTGAGAAAAACATCGCGGGGTGGTGTGCATTTTTTGGGTTGTGTTTCATTACATTCACTAGTAGGAGTGAGAAAAACATCACGGTGTGGTGCGCATTGTATGGGTGTGTGTTACATTACATTCACTAGTAGGAGTGAGAAAAACATCGCGGGGTGGTGGGCTTTGTATGGGTGTGTGTTACATTACATTCACTAGTAGGAGTGAGAAAAACATCACGGGGTGGTGTGAATCGGAGGGTCTGAATTAGGATAGGCAGTGAGTGGCAATGTAGAATGGAGAAAAACACCGCGGGGTGGTCAGCATGGGGAGGTCTGGGAACATGCAATGCCAATGTAGGATAGGTTTCTGAAAAACATCGCGGGGTGGTGCGCATAGTATGGGTGTGTGTTACATTACATTCACTAGTAGGAGTGAGAAAAACATCACGGGATGGTGTGAATCGGAGGGTCTGAATTAGGTTAGGCAGTGAGTGGCAATGTAGGATGGAGAAAAGCACCGCGGGGGGGTCAGCATGGGGAGGTCAGGGAACATGCAGTGGCAATGTAGGATAGGTTTCTGAAAAACATCGCGGGGTGGTGCGCATTGTATGGGTGTGTGTTACATTACATTCACTAGTATTAGTGAGAAAAATATCATGGGGTGGTGTGCATTGTACGGGTGTGTGTTACATTACATTCACTAGTAGGAGTGAGAAAAACATCACGGGGTGGTGTGAATCGGAGGGTCTGAATTAGGATAGGCAGTGAGTGGCAATGTAGGATGGAGAAAAGCACCGCGGGGTGGTCAGCATGGGGAGGTCAGGGAACATGCAGTGGCAATGTAGGATAGGTTTCTGAAAAACATCGCGGGGTGGTGCGCATTGTATGGGTGGGTGTTACATTACATTCACTAGTAGGAGTGAGAAAAACATCACGGGATGGTGTGAATCGGAGGGTCTGAATTAGGATAGGCAGTGAGTGGCAATGTAGGATGGAGAAAAGCACCGCGGGGTGGACAGCATGGGGAGGTCAGGGAACATGCATTGGCAATGTAGGATAGGTTTCTGAAAAACATCGCGGGGTGGTGCACATTGTATGGGTGTGTGTTACATTACATTCACTAGTAGGAGTGAGAAAAACATTGCGGGGTGGTGTGAATCGGAGGGTCTGAATTAGGATAGGCAGTGAGTGGCAATGAAGGATGGAGAAAAGCACCGCGGTGTGGTCAGCATGGGGAGTTCAGGGAACATGCAGTGGAAATGTAGGATAGGTTTCTGAAAAACATCGCATGGTGGTGCGCATTGTATGGGTGTGTGTTACATTACATTCACTAGTAGGTGTGAGAAAAACATCACGGGGTGGTGTGAATCGGAGGGTCTGAATTAGGATAGCCAGTGAGTGACAATGTAGGATGGAGAACAGCACCGCGGGGTGGTAAGCATGGGGAGGTCAGGGAACATGCAGTGGCAATGTAGGATAGGTTTCTGAAAAACATAACGGGGTGGTGCGCATTGTATGGGTGTGTGTTACATTACATTCACTAGTAGGAGTGAGAAAAACATCACGGAGTGGTGTGATTCGGAGGGTCTGAATTAGGATAGGCAGTGAGTGGCAATGTAGAATGGAGAAAAGCACCGCGGGGTTGTCAGCATGGGGAGGTCAGGGAACATGAGAGGCAATGTAGGATAGTTTTCTGAAAAACATCACGGGGTGGTGCGCATTGAATTTGTGTGTGTTACATTACATTCACTAGTAGGAGTGAGAAAAACATCGCGGGGTGGTGTGCATTTTTTGGGTTGTGTTTCATTACATTCACTAGTAGGAGTGAGAAAAACATCACGTTGTGGTGCGCATTGTATGGGTGTGTGTTACATTACATTCACTAGTAGGAGTGAGAAAAACATCGCGTGGTGGAGGGCTTTGTATGGGTGTGTGTTACATTACATTCACTAGTAGGAGTGAGAAAAACATCACGGGGTGGTGTGAATCGGAGGGTCTGAATTAGGATAGGCAGTGAGTGGCAATGTAGGATGGAGAAAAGCACCGCCGGGTGGGCATCATGGGGAGGTCAGGGAACATGCAGTGGCAATGTAGGATAGTTTTCTGAAAAACATCACGGGGTGGTGCGCATTGTATGGGTGTGTGTTACATTACATTCACTAGTAGGAGTGAGAAAAACATCACGGGGTGGTGCGCATTGTATGGGTGTGTGTTACATTACATTCACTAGTAGGAGTGAGAAAAACATCACGGGGTGGTGTGAATCGGAGGGTCTGAATTAGGATAGGCAGTGAGTGGCAATGTAGGATGGAGAAAAGCACTGCGTGGTGGTCAGCATGGGGAGGTCAGGGAACAGGCAGTGGCAATGTAGAATAGGTTTCTGAAAAACATCGCGGGGTGGTGCGCATTGTATGGGTGGGTGTTACATTACATTCACTAGTAGGAGTGAGAAAAACATCACGGGGTGGTGTGAATCGGAGGGTCTGAATTAGGATAGGCAGTGAGTGGCAATTTAGGATGGAGAAAAGCACCGCGGGGTGTTGAGCATGGGGAGGTCAGGGAACATGCAGTGGCAATGTAGGATAGGTTTCTGAAAAATATCGCGGGGTGGTGCGCATTTTATGGGTGGGTTTTACATTACATTCACTAGCAGGTGTGAGAAAAACATCACGTGGTGGTGTGAATCGGAGGGTCTGAATTAGGATAGCCAGTGAGTGGCAATGTAGGATGGACAAAAGCACCGCGGCGAGGTCAGCATGGGGAGGTCAGGGAAAATGCAGTGGCAATGTAGGATAGGTTTCTGAAAAACATCACGGGGTGGTGCGCATTGTATGGGTGTGTGTTACATTACATTCACTAGTAGGAGTGAGAAAAACATCACGGAGTGGTGTGAATCGGAGGGTCTGAATTAGGATAGGCAGTGAGTGGCAATGTAGGATGGAGAAAAGCACCGAGGGGTTGTCAGCATGGGGAGGTCAGGGAACATGAGTGGCAATGTAGGATAGTTTTCTGAAAAACATCACAGGGTGGTGCGCATCGTATGGGTGTGTGTTACATTACATTCACTAGTAGGAGTGAGAAAAACATCACGGGGTGGTGTGAATCGGAGGGTCTGAATTAGGATAGGCAGTGAGTGGCAATGTAGGATGGAGAAAAGCACCGCGGGTTGTCAGCATGGGGAGGTAAGGGAACATGCAGTGGCAATGTAGGATAGGTTTCTGAAAAACATCACGAGGTGGTGCGCATTGTATGGGTGTGTGTTACATTACATTCACTAGTAGGAGTGAGAAAAACATCACGGGGTGGTGCGCATTGTATGGGTGTGTGTTACATTACATTCACTAGTAGGAGTCAGAAAAACATCACGGAGTGGTGTGAATCGGAGGGTCTGAATTAGGATAGGCAGTCAGTGGCAATGTAGCATGGAGAAAAGCACCGCGGGGTTGTCAGCATGGGGAGGTCAGGGAACATGAGAGGCAATGTTGGATAGTTTTCTGAAAAACATCACGGGGTGGTGCGCATTGTATGTGTGTGTGTTACATTACATTCACTAGTAGGAGTGAGAAAAACATCACGGGGTGGTGTGAATCGGAGGGTCTGAATTAGGATAGGCAGTGAGTGGCAATGTAGGATGGAGAAAAGCACCGCGGGGTGGTCAGCATGGGGAGGTCAGGGAACATGCAGTGGCAATGTAGGATAGGTTTCTGAAAAACATCGCGGGGTGGTGCGCATTGTATGGGTGTGTGTTATATTACATTCACTAGTAGGAGTGAAAAAAACGTCACGGGATGGTGTGAATCGGAGGGTCTGAATTAGGATAGGCAGTGAGTGGCAATGTAGGATGGAGAAAAGCACCGCGGGGTGTTCAGCATGGGGAGGTCAGGGAACATAGAGTGGCAATGTAGGATAGGTTTCTGAAAAACATCGCGGGGTGGTGCGCATTTTATGGGTGGGTGTTACATTACATTCACTAGTAGGAGTGAGAAAAACATCACGGGGTGGTGTGAATCGGAGGGTCTGAATTAGGATAGGCAGTGAGTGGCAATGTAGGATGGAGAAAAGCACCGCGGGGTGGTCAGCATGGGGAGGTCAGGGAACATGCAGTGACAATGTAGGATAGGTTTCTGAAAAACATGGCGGGGTGGTGGACATTGTATGGGTGTGTTTTACATTATATTCACTAGTAGGAGTGAGAAAAACATCGCGGGATGGTGTGAATCGGAGGGTCTGAATTAGGATAGGCAGTGAGTGGCAATGAAGGATGGAGAAAAGCACCGGGGGGTGGTCAGCATGGGGAGGTCAGGGAACATGCAATGGCAATGTAGGATAGGTTTCTGAAAAACATCGCGGTGTGGTGCGCATTGTATGGGTGTGTGTTACATTACATTCACTAGTAGGAGTGAGAAAAACATCACGGGGTGGTGTGAATTGGAGGGTCTGAATTAGGATAGGCAGTGAGTGGCAATGTAGGATGGAGAAAAGCACTGCGGGGTGGTCAGCATGGGGATGTCAGGGAACATGCAGTGGCAATGTAGGATAGGTTTCTGGAAAACATCGCGGGGTGGTGCGCATTGCATGGGTGGGTGTTACATTACATTCACTAGTAGGAGTGAGAAAAACATCACGGGGTGGTGTGAATCGGAGGGTCTGAATTAGGATAGGCAGTGAGTGGCAATGTAGGATGGAGAAAAGCACCGCGGGGTGGTCAGCATGGGGAGGTCAGGGAACATGAGAGGCAATGTAAGATAGTTTTCTGAAAAACATCACGGGGTGGTGCGCATTGAATTTGTGTGTGTTACATTACATTCACTAGTAGGAGTGAGAAAAACATCGCGGGGTGGTGTGCATTTTTTGGGTTGTGTTTCATTACATTCACTAGTAGGAGTGAGAAAAACATCACGGTGTGGTGCGCATTGTATGGGTGTGTGTTACATTACATTCACTAGTAGGAGTGAGAAAAACATCGCGGGGTGGTGGGCTTTGTATGGGTGTGTGTTACATTACATTCACTAGTAGGAGTGAGAAAAACATCACGGGGTGGTGTGAATCGGAGGGTCTGAATTAGGATAGGCAGTGAGTGGCAATGTAGAATGGAGAAAACCACCGCGGGGTGGTCAGCATGGGGAGGTCTGGGAACATGCAATGCCAATGTAGGATAGGTTTCTGAAAAACATCGCGGGGTGGTGCGCATAGTATGGGTGTGTGTTACATTACATTCACTAGTAGGAGTGAGAAAAACATCACGGGATGGTGTGAATCGGAGGGTCTGAATTAGGTTAGGCAGTGAGTGGCAATGTAGGATGGAGAAAAGCACCGCGGGGGGGTCAGCATGGGGAGGTCAGGGAACATGCAGTGGCAATGTAGGATAGGTTTCTGAAAAACATCGCGGGGTGGTGCGCATTGTATGGGTGTGTGTTACATTACATTCACTAGTATTAGTGAGAAAAATATCATGGGGTGGTGTGCATTGTACGGGTGTGTGTTACATTACATTCACTAGTAGGAGTGAGAAAAACATCACGGGGTGGTGTGAATCGGAGGGTCTGAATTAGGATAGGCAGTGAGTGGCAATGTAGGATGGAGAAAAGCACCGCGGGGTGGTCAGCATGGGGAGGTCAGGGAACATGCAGTGGCAATGTAGGATAGGTTTCTGAAAAACATCGCGGGGTGGTGCGCATTGTATGGGTGGGTGTTACATTACATTCACTAGTAGGAGTGAGAAAAACATCACGGGATGGTGTGAATCGGAGGGTCTGAATTAGGATAGGCAGTGAGTGGCAATGTAGGATGGAGAAAAGCATCGCGGGGTGGACAGCATGGGGAGGTCAGGGAACATGCATTGGCAATGTAGGATAGGTTTCTGAAAAACATCGCGGGGTGGTGCACATTGTATGGGTGTGTGTTACATTACATTCACTAGTAGGAGTGAGAAAAACATTGCGGGGTGGTGTGAATCGGAGGGTCTGAATTAGGATAGGCAGTGAGTGGCAATGAAGGATGGAGAAAAGCACCGCGGTGTGGTCAGCATGGGGAGGTCAGGGAACATGCAGTGGAAATGTAGGATAGGTTTCTGAAAAACATCGCATGGTGGTGCGCATTGTATGGGTGTGTGTTACATTACATTCACTAGTAGGTGTGAGAAAAACATCACGGGGTGGTGTGAATCGGAGGGTCTGAATTAGGATAGCCAGTGAGTGACAATGTAGGATGGAGAACAGCACCGCGGGGTGGTAAGCATGGGGAGGTCAGGGAACATGCAGTGGCAATGTAGGATAGGTTTCTGAAAAACATAACGGGGTGGTGCGCATTGTATGGGTGTGTGTTACATTACATTCACTAGTAGGAGTGAGAAAAACATCACGGAGTGGTGTGATTCGGAGGGTCTGAATTAGGATAGGCAGTGAGTGGCAATGTAGAATGGAGAAAAGCACCGCGGGGTTGTCAGCATGGGGAGGTCAGGGAACATGAGAGGCAATGTAGGATAGTTTTCTGAAAAACATCACGGGGTGGTGCGCATTGAATTTGTGTGTGTTACATTACATTCACTAGTAGGAGTGAGAAAAACATCGCGGGGTGGTGTGCATTTTTTGGGTTGTGTTTCATTACATTCACTAGTAGGAGTGAGAAAAACATCACGGTGTGGTGCGCATTGTATGGGTGTGTGTTACATTACATTCACTAGTAGGAGTGAGAAAAACATCGCGTGGTGGAGGGCTTTGTATGGGTGAGTGTTACATTACATTCACTAGTAGGAGTGAGAAAAACATCACGGGGTGGTGTGAATCGGAGGGTCTGAATTAGGATAGGCAGTGAGTGGCAATGTAGGATGGAGAAAAGCACCGCCGGGTGGGCATCATGGGGAGGTCAGGGAACATGCAGTGGCAATGTAGGATAGTTTTCTGAAAAACATCACGGGGTGGTGCGCATTGTATGGGTGTGTGTTACATTACATTCACTAGTAGGAGTGAGAAAAACATCACGGGGTGGTGCGCATTGTATGGGTGTGTGTTACATTACATTCACTAGTAGGAGTGAGAAAAACATCACGGGGTGGTGTGAATCGGAGGGTCTGAATTAGGATAGGCAGTGAGTGGCAATGTAGGATGGAGAAAAGCACTGCGTGGTGGTCAGCATGGGGAGGTCAGGGAACAGGCAGTGGCAATGTAGAATAGGTTTCTGAAAAACATCGCGGGGTGGTGCGCATTGTATGGGTGGGTGTTACATTACATTCACTAGTAGGAGTGAGAAAAACATCACGGGGTGGTGTGAATCGGAGGGTCTGAATTAGGATAGGCAGTGAGTGGCAATTTAGGATGGAGAAAAGCACCGCGGGGTGTTGAGCATGGGGAGGTCAGGGAACATGCAGTGGCAATGTAGGATAGGTTTCTGAAAAATATCGCGGGGTGGTGCGCATTTTATGGGTGGGTTTTACATTACATTCACTAGCAGGTGTGAGAAAAACATCACGTGGTGGTGTGAATCGGAGGGTCTGAATTAGGATAGCCAGTGAGTGGCAATGTAGGATGGACAAAAGCACCGCGGCGAGGTCAGCATGGGGAGGTCAGGGAAAATGCAGTGGCAATGTAGGATAGGTTTCTGAAAAACATCACGGGGTGGTGCGCATTGTATGGGTGTGTGTTACATTACATTCACTAGTAGGAGTGAGAAAAACATCACGGAGTGGTGTGAATCGGAGGGTCTGAATTAGGATAGGCAGTGAGTGGCAATGTAGGATGGAGAAAAGCACCGAGGGGTTGTCAGCATGGGGAGGTCAGGGAACATGAGTGGCAATGTAGGATAGTTTTCTGAAAAACATCACAGGGTGGTGCGCATCGTATGGGTGTGTGTTACATTACATTCACTAGTAGGAGTGAGAAAAACATCACGGGGTGGTGTGAATCGGAGGGTCTGAATTAGGATAGGCAGTGAGTGGCAATGTAGGATGGAGAAAAGCACCGCGGGTTGTCAGCATGGGGAGGTAACGGAACATGCAGTGGCAATGTAGGATAGGTTTCTGAAAAACATCACGAGGTGGTGCGCATTGTATGGGTGTGTGTTACATTACATTCACTAGTAGGAGTGAGAAAAACATCACGGGGTGGTGCGCATTGTATGGGTGTGTGTTACATTACATTCACTAGTAGGAGTCAGAAAAACATCACGGAGTGGTGTGAATCGGAGGGTCTGAATTAGGATAGGCAGTCAGTGGCAATGTAGCATGGAGAAAAGCACCGCGGGGTTGTCAGCATGGGGAGGTCAGGGAACATGAGAGGCAATGTTGGATAGTTTTCTGAAAAACATCACGGGGTGGTGCGCATTGTATGTGTGTGTGTTACATTACATTCACTAGTAGGAGTGAGAAAAACATCACGGGGTGGTGTGAATCGGAGGGTCTGAATTAGGATAGGCAGTGAGTGGCAATGTAGGATGGAGAAAAGCACCGCGGGGTGGTCAGCATGGGGAGGTCAGGGAACATGCAGTGGCAATGTAGGATAGGTTTCTGAAAAACATCGCGGGGTGGTGCGCATTGTATGGGTGTGTGTTATATTACATTCACTAGTAGGAGTGAGAAAAACGTCACGGGATGGTGTGAATCGGAGGGTCTGAATTAGGATAGGCAGTGAGTGGCAATGTAGGATGGAGAAAAGCACCGCGGGGTGTTCAGCATGGGGAGGTCAGGGAACATAGAGTGGCAATGTAGGATAGGTTTCTGAAAAACATCGCGGGGTGGTGCGCATTTTATGGGTGGGTGTTACATTACATTCACTAGTAGGAGTGAGAAAAACATCACGGGGTGGTGTGAATCGGAGGGTCTGAATTAGGATAGGCAGTGAGTGGCAATGTAGGATGGAGAAAAGCACCGCGGGGTGGTCAGCATGGGGAGGTCAGGGAACATGCAGTGACAATGTAGGATAGGTTTCTGAAAAACATGGCGGGGTGGTGGACATTGTATGGGTGTGTTTTACATTATATTCACTAGTAGGAGTGAGAAAAACATCGCGGGATGGTGTGAATCGGAGGGTCTGAATTAGGATAGGCAGTGAGTGGCAATGAAGGATGGAGAAAAGCACCGGGGGGTGGTCAGCATGGGGAGGTCAGGGAACATGCAATGGCAATGTAGGATAGGTTTCTGAAAAACATCGCGGTGTGGTGCGCATTGTATGGGTGTGTGTTACATTACATTCACTAGTAGGAGTGAGAAAAACATCACGGGGTGGTGTGAATTGGAGGGTCTGAATTAGGATAGGCAGTGAGTGGCAATGTAGGATGGAGAAAAGCACTGCGGGGTGGTCAGCATGGGGATGTCAGGGAACATGCAGTGGCAATGTAGGATAGGTTTCTGGAAAACATCGCGGGGTGGTGCGCATTGCATGGGTGGGTGTTACATTACATTCACTAGTAGGAGTGAGAAAAACATCACGGGGTGGTGTGAATCGGAGGGTCTGAATTAGGATAGGCAGTGAGTGGCAATGTAGGATGGAGAAAAGCACCGCGGGGTGGTCAGCATGGGGAGGTCAGGGAACATGCAGTGACAATGTAGGATAGGTTTCTGAAAAACATGGCGGGGTGGTGGACATTGTTTGGGTGTGTTTTACATTCATTCACTAGTAGGAGTGAGAAAAACATCGCGGGGTGGTGTGAATCGGAGGGTCTGAATTAGGATAGGCAGTGAGTGGCAATGTAGGATGGAGAAAAGCACCGAGGGGTTGTCAGCATGGGGATGTCAGGGAACATGAGTGGCAATGTAGGATAGTTTTCTGAAAAACATCACAGGGTGGTGCGCATCGTATGGGTGTGTGTTACATTACATTCAATAGTAGGAGTGAGAAAAACATCACGGGGTGGTGTGAATCGGAGGGTCTGAATTAGGATAGGCAGTGAGTGGCAATGTAGGATGGAGAAAAGCACCGCGGGTTGTCAGCATGGGGAGGTAAGGGAACATGCAGTGGCAATGTAGGATAGGTTTCTGAAAAACATCACGAGGTGGTGCGCATTGTATGGGTGTGTGTTACATTACATTCACTAGTAGGAGTGAGAAAAACATCACGGGGTGGTGCGCATTGTATGGGTGTGTGTTACATTACATTCACTAGTAGGAGTGAGAAAAACATCACGGAGTGGTGTGAATCGGAGGGTCTGAATTAGGATAGGCAGTCAGTGGCAATGTAGCATGGAGAAAAGCACCGCGGGGTTGTCAGCATGGGGAGGTCAGGGAACATGAGAGGCAATGTTGGATAGTTTTCTGAAAAACATCACGGGGTGGTGCGCATTGTATGTGTGTGTGTTACATTACATTCACTAGTAGGAGTGAGAAAAACATCACGGGGTGGTTTGAATCGGAGGGTCTGAATTAGGATAGGCAGTGAGTGGCAATGTAGGATGGAGAAAAGCACCGCGGGGTGGTCAGCATGGGGAGGTCAGGGAACATGCAGTGGCAATGTAGGATAGGTTTCTGAAAAACATCGCGGGGTGGTGCGCATTGTATGGGTGTGTGTTACATTACATTCACTAGTAGGAGTGAGAAAAACATCACGGGGTGGTGTGAATCGGAGGGTCTGAATTAGGATAGGCAGTGAGTGGCAATGTAGGATGGAGAAAAGCACCGCGGGGTGGTCAGCATGGGGAGGTCAGGGAACATGCAGTGACAATGTAGGATAGGTTTCTGAAAAACATGGCGGGGTGGTGGACATTGTATGGGTGTGTTTTACATTATATTCACTAGTAGGAGTGAGAAAAACATCGCGGGATGGTGTGAATCGGAGGGTCTGAATTAGGATAGGCAGTGAGTGGCAATGAAGGATGGAGAAAAGCACCGGGGGGTGGTCAGCATGGGGAGGTCAGGGAACATGCAATGGCAATGTAGGATAGGTTTCTGAAAAACATCGCGGTGGGTTGCGCATTGTATGGGTGTGTGTTACATTACATTCACTAGTAGGAGTGAGAAAAACATCACGGGGTGGTGTGAATTGGAGGGTCTGAATTAGGATAGGCAGTGAGTGGCAATGTAGGATGGAGAAAAGCACTGCGGGTTGGTCAGCATGGGGAGGTCAGGGAACATGCTGTGGCAATGTAGGATAGGTTTCTGAAAAACATCGCGGGGTGGTGCGCATTGCATGGGTGGGTGTTACATTACATTCACTAGTAGGAGTGAGAAAAACATCACGGGGTGGTGTGAATCGGAGGGTCTGAATTAGGATAGGCAGTGAGTGGCAATGTAGGATGGAGAAAAGCACCGCGGGGTGGTCAGCATGGGGAGGTCAGGGAACATGCAGTGACAATGTAGGATAGGTTTCTGAAAAACATGGCGGGGTGGTGGACATTGTTTGGGTGTTTTTTACATTCATTCACTAGTAGGAGTGAGAAAAATATCGCGGGGTGGTGTGAATCGGAGGGTCTGAATTAGGATAGGCAGTGAGTGGCAATGAAGGATGGAGAAAAGCACCGGGGGGTGGTCAGCATGGGGAGGTCAGGGAACATGCAGTGACAATGTAGGATAGTTTTCTGAAAAACATCACGGGGTGGTGCGCATTGTATGGGTGTGTGATACATTACATTCACTAGTAGGAGTGAGAAAAACATCACGGGGTGGTGCGCATTTTATGGGTGTGGGTTACATTACATTCACTAGTAGGAGTGAGGAAAAACATCACGGGGTGGTGTGAATCGGAGGGTCTGAATTAGGATAGCCAGTGAGTGGCAATGCAGAATGGAGAAAAGCACCGCGCGGTGGTCAGCATGGGGAGGTCAGGAAACATGCAGTGGCAATGTAGGATAGGTTTCTAAAAAGCATCGCGGGGTGGTGCGCATTGTATGGGTGTGTGTTACATTACATTCACTAGTAGGAGTGAGTAAAACATCACGGGGTGGTGCGCATTTTATGGGTGTGTGTTACATTACATTCACTAGTAGGAGTGAGAAAAACGTCACGGGGTGGTGTGAATCGGAGGGTCTGAATTAGGATAGGCAGTGAGTGGCAATGTAGGATGGAGAAAAGCACCGCGGGGTGTTGAGCATGGGGAGGTCAGGGAACATGCAGTGGCAATGTAGGATAGGTTTCTGAAAAACATCACGAGGTGGTGCGCAATGTATGGGTGTGTGTTACATTACATTCACTAGTAGGAGTGAGAAAAAATTCACGGGGTGCTGCGCATTGTATGGGTGTGTGTTACATTACATTCACTAGTAGGAGTGAGAAAAACATCACGGGATGGTGCGCATTGTATGGGTGTGTGTTACATTACATTCACTAGTAGGAGTGAGAAAAACATCACGGGGTGGTGTGAATCGGAGTGTCTGAATTAGGATGGGCAGTGAGTGGCAATGTAGGATGGAGAAAAGCACCGCGGGGTGGTCAGCATGGGGAGGTCAGGGAGCATGCAGTGGCAATGTAGGATAGGTTTCTAAAAACATCGCGGGGTGGTGCGCATTGTATGGGTGTGTGTTACATTACATTCACTAGTAGTAGTGAGAAAAACATCACAGGGTGGTGCGCATTGTATGGTTGTGTGTTACATTACATTCACTAGTAGGAGTGAGAAAAACATCATGGGGTGGTGCGCATTGTATGGGTGTGTGTTACATTACATTCACTAGTAGGAGTGAGAAAAACATCACAGGGTGGTGTGAATCGGAGGGTCTGAATTAGGATAGGCAGTGAGTGGCAATGTAGGATGGAGAGAAGCACCGCGGGGTGTTGAGCATGGGGAGGTCAGGGAACATGTAGTGGCAATGTAGGATAGGTTTATGAAAAACATCGCGGGGTGGTGCGCATTGTATGGGTGGGTGTTACATTACATTCACTAGTAGGAGTGAGAAAAACATCATGGGGTGGTGCCCATTGTATGGGTGTGTGTTACATTACATTCACTAGTAGGAGTGAGAAAAACATCACGGGGTGGTGTGAATCGGAGGGTATGAATTAGGATAGGCAGTGAGTGGCAATGAAGGATGGAGAAAAGCACCGGGGGGTGGTCAGCATGGGGAGGTCAGGGAACATGCAATGGCAATGTAGGATAGGTTTTTGAAAAACATCGCGGTGTGGTGCGCTTGTATGGGTGTGTGTTACATTACATTCACTAGTAGGAGTGAGAAAAACATCACGGGGTGGTGTGAATCGGAGGGTCTGAATTAGGATAGGCAGTGAGTGGCAATGTAGGATGGAGAAAAGCACTGCGTGGTGGTCAGCATGGGGAGGTCAGGGAACAGGCAGTGGCAATGTAGAATAGGTTTCTGAAAAACATCGCGGGGTGGTGCGCATTGTATGGGTGTGTGTTACATTACATTCACTAGTAGGAGTGAGAAAAACATCACGGGGTGGTGTGAATCGGAGGGTCTGAATTAGGATAGGCAGTGAGTGGCAATTTAGGATGGAGAAAAGCACCGCGGGGTGTTGAGCATGGGGAGGTCAGGGAACATGCAGTGGCAATGTAGGATAGGTTTCTGAAAAATATCGCGGGGTGGTGCGCATTTTATGGGTGGGTTTTACATTACATTCACTAGCAGGTGTGAGAAAAACATCACGTGGTGGTGTGAATCGGAGGGTCTGAATTAGGATAGCCAGTGAGTGGCAATGTAGGATGGACAAAAGCACCGCGGCGAGGTCAGCATGGGGAGGTCAGGGAAAATGCAGTGGCAATGTAGGATAGGTTTCTGAAAAACATCACGGGGTGGTGCGCATTGTATGGGTGTGTGTTACATTACATTCACTAGTAGGAGTGAGAAAAACATCACGGAGTGGTGTGAATCGGAGGGTCTGAATTAGGATAGGCAGTGAGTGGCAATGTAGATGGAGAAAAGCACCGAGGGGTTGTCAGCATGGGGAGGTCAGGGAACATGAGTGGCAATGTAGGATAGTTTTCTGAAAAACATCACAGGGTGGTGCGCATCGTATGGGTGTGTGTTACATTACATTCAATAGTAGGAGTGAGAAAAACATCACGGGGTGGTGTGAATCGGAGGGTCTGAATTAGGATAGGCAGTGAGTGGCAATGTAGGATGGAGAAAAGCACCGCGGGTTGTCAGCATGGGGAGGTAAGGGAACATGCAGTGGCAATGTAGGATAGGTTTCTGAAAAACATCACGAGGTGGTGCGCATTGTATGGGTGTGTGTTACATTACATTCACTAGTAGGAGTGAGAAAAACATCACGGGGAGGTGCGCATTGTATGGGTGTGTGTTACATTACATTCACTAGTAGGAGTGAGAAAAACATCACGGAGTGGTGTGAATCGGAGGGTCTGAATTAGGATAGGCAGTCAGTGGCAATGTAGCATGGAGAAAAGCACCGCGGGGTTGTCAGCATGGGGAGGTCAGGGAACATGAGAGGCAATGTTGGATAGTTTTCTGAAAAACATCACGGGGTGGTGCGCATTGTATGTGTGTGTGTTACATTACATTCACTAGTAGGAGTGAGAAAAACATCACGGGGTGGTGTGAATCGGAGGGTCTGAATTAGGATAGGCAGTGAGTGGCAATGTAGGATGGAGAAAAGCACCGCGGGGTGGTCAGCATGGGGAGGTCAGGGAACATGCAGTGGCAATGTAGGATAGGTTTCTGAAAAACATCGCGGGGTGGTGCGCATTGTATGGGTGTGTGTTATATTACATTCACTAGTAGGAGTGAGAAAAACGTCACGGGATGGTGTGAATCGGAGGGTCTGAATTAGGATAGGCAGTGAGTGGCAATGTAGGATGGAGAAAAGCACCGCGGGGTGTTCAGCATGGGGAGGTCAGGGAACATAGAGTGGCAATGTAGGATAGGTTTCTGAAAAACATCGCGGGGTGGTGCGCATTTTATGGGTGGGTGTTACATTACATTCACTAGTAGGAGTGAGAAAAACATCACGGGGTGGTGTGAATCGGAGGGTCTGAATTAGGATAGGCAGTGAATGGCAGTGTAGGATGGAGAAAAGCACCGCGGGGTGGTCAGCATGGGGAGGTCATGGAACATGCAGTGACAATGTAGGATAGGTTTCTGAAAAACATGGCGGGGTGGTGGACATTGTATGGGTGTGTTTTACATTATATTCACTAGTAGGAGTGAGAAAAACATCGCGGGATGGTGTGAATCGGAGGGTCCGAATTAGGATAGGCAGTGAGTGGCAATGAAGGATGGAGAAAAGCACCGGGGGGTGGTCAGCATGGGGAGGTCAGGGAACATGCAATGGCAATGTAGGATAGGTTTCTGAAAAACATCGCGGTGTGGTGCGCATTGTATGGGTGTGTGTTACACTACATTCACTAGTAGGAGTGAGAAAAACATCACGGGGTGGTGTGAATTGGAGGGTCTGAATTAGGATAGGCAGTGAGTGGCAATGTAGGATGGAGAAAAGCACTGCGGGGTGGTCAGCATGGGGAGGTCAGGGAACATGCAGTGGCAATGTAGGATAGGTTTCTGAAAAACATCGCGGGGTGGTGCGCATTGCATGGGTGGGTGTTACATTACATTCACTAGTAGGAGTGAGAAAAACATCACGGGGTGGTGTGAATCGGAGGGTCTGAATTAGGATAGGCAGTGAGTGGCAATGTAGGATGGAGAAAAGCACCGCGGGGTGTTGAGCATGGGGAGGTCAGGGAACATGCAGTGGCAATGTAGGATAAGTTTCTGAAAAAC
This sequence comes from Cavia porcellus, assembly GCF_034190915.1. Classification (NCBI taxonomy): domain Eukaryota; kingdom Metazoa; phylum Chordata; class Mammalia; order Rodentia; family Caviidae; genus Cavia; species Cavia porcellus. The sequence goes on along the minus strand of NW_026947771.1, from coordinate 48,993 downwards.
ATCGCGGTGTGGTGCGCATTGTATGGGTGGGTTTTACATTACATTCACTAGCAGGTGTGAGAAAAACATCACGTGGTGGTTTGAATCGGAGGGTCTGAATTAGGATAGCCAGTGAGTGGCAATGTAGGATGGAGAAAAGCACCGCGGCGAGGTCAGCATGGGGAGGTCAGGGAACATGCAGTGGCAATGTAGGATAGGTTTCTGAAAAACATCACGGGATGGTGCGCATTGTATGGGTGTGTGTTACATTACATTCACTAGTAGGAGTGAGAAAAACATCATGGAGTGGTGTGAATCGGAGGGTTTGAATTAGGATAGGCAGTGAGTGGCAATGTAGGATGGAGAAAATCACCGCGGGGTTGTCAGCATGGGGAGGTCAGGAAACATGAGTGGCAATGTAGGATAGTTTTCTGAAAAATATCACGGGGTGGTGCGCATCGTATGGGTGTGTGTTACATTACATTCACTAGTAGGAGTGAGAAAAACATCACAGGGTGGTGTGAATCGGAGGGTCTGAATTAGGATAGGCAGTGAGTGGCAATGTAGGATGGAGAAAAGCACCGCGGGTTGTCAGCATGGGGAGGTAAGGGAACATGCAGTGGCAATGTAGGATAGGTTTCTGAAAAACATCACGAGGTGGTGCGCATTGTATGGGTGTGTGTTACATTACATTCACTAGTAGGAGTGAGAAAAACATCACGGGGTGGTGCGCATTGTATGGGTGTGTGTTACATTACATTCATTAGTAGGAGTGAGAAAAACATCACGGGGTGGTGTGAATCGGAGGGTCTGAATTAGGATGGGCAGTGAGTGGCAATGTAGGATGGAGAAAAGCACCGTGGGGTGGTCAGCATGGGGAGGTCAGGGAACATGCAGTGGCAATGTAGGATAGGTTTCCAAAAACATCTCGGGGTGGTGCGCATTGTATGGGTGTGTGTTACATTACATTCACTAGTAGTAGTGAGAAAAACATCACAGGGTGGTGCGCATTGTATGGGTGTGTGTTACATTACATTCACTAGTAGGAGTGAGAAAAACATCACGGGGTGGTGTGAATCGGAGTGTCTGAATAAGGATAGGCAGTGAGTGGCAATGTAGGATGGAGAAAAGCACCGCGGGGTGGTCAGCATGGGGAGGTCAGGGAACATGCAGTGACAATGTTGGATAGGTTTCTGAAAAACATCGCGGGGTGGTGCGCATTGTATGGGTGTGTGTTACATTACATTCACTAGTAGGAGTGAGAAAAACATCACGGGGTGGTGTGAATCAGAGGGTCTGAATTAGGATAGGCAGTGAGTGGCAATGTAGGATGGAGAAAAGCACCGCAGGGTGGTCAGCATGGGGAGGTCAGGGAACATGCAGTGGCAATGTAGGATAGGTTTCTGAAAAACATCGCGGGGTGGTGCGCATTGTATGGGTGTGTGTTACATTACATTCACTAGTAGGAGTGAGAAAAACATCACGGGGTGGTGTGAATTGGAGGGTCTAAATTAGGATAGGCAGGGAGTGGCAATGTAGGATGGAGAAAAGCACCGCGGTGTGGTCAGCATGGGGAGGTCAGGGAACATGCAGTGGCAATGTAGGATAGTTTACTGAAAAACATCACGGGGTGGTGCCCATTGTATGGGTGTGTGTTACATTACATTCACTAGTAGGAGTGAGAAAAACATCACGGGGTTGTGTGAATCGGAGGGTCTGAATTAGGATAGGCAGTGAGTGGCAATGTAGGATGGAGAAAAGCACCGCGGGGTGGTCAGCATGGGGAGGTCAGCGAACATGCAGTGGCAATGTAGGATAGGTTTCTGAAAAACATCGCGGGGTGGTGTGCATTGTATGGGTCTGTGTTACGTTACATTCAGTAGTAGGAGTGCGAAAAGCATCACGGGGTGGTGTGAATCGGAGGGTCTGAATTAGGATAAGCAGTGAGTGGCAATGTAGGATGGAGTAAAGCACCGCGGGGTGGTCAGCATGGGGAGGTCAGGGAACATGCAGTGGCAATGTAGGATATGTTTTTGAAAAACATCGTGGGGTGGTGCGCATTGTATGGGTGTGTGTTACATTACATTCACTAGTAGGAGTGAGAAAAACATCACGGGGTGGTGCGCATTGTATGGGTGTGTGTTACATTACATTCACTAGTAGGAGTGAGAAAAACATCACGGGGTGGTGTGAAATGGAGGGTCTGAATTAGGATAGGCAGTGAGTGGCAATGTAGGATGGAGAAAAGCACCGCGGGGTGGTCAGCATGGGGAGGTCAGGAACATGCAGTGGCAATGTAGGATAGTTTTCTGAAAAATATCACGGGGTGGTGCGCATTGTATGGGTGTGTGTTACGTTACATTCACTAGTAGGAGTGAGAAAAACATCACGGGGTGGTGTGAAATGGAGGGTTTGCATTAGGATAGGCAGTGAGTGGCAATGTAGGATGGAGAAAAGCACCGCGGGGTGTTGAGCGTGGGGAGGTCAGGGAACATGCAGTGGCAATGTAGGATAGGTTTCTAAAAACATCGCGGGGTGGTGCGCATTGTATGTGTTGTTGTTACATTACATTCACTAGTAGTAGTGAGAAAAACATCACATGGTGGTGCGCATTGTATGGGTGTGTGTTACATTACATTCACTAGTAGGAGTGAGAAAAACATCATGGGGTGGTGTGAATCGGAGTGTCTGAATAAGGATAGGCAGTGAGTGGCAATGTAGGATGGAGAAAAGCACCGCGGGGTGGTCAGCATGGGGAGGTCAGGGAACATGCAGTGGCAATGTTGGATAGGTTTCTGAAAAACATCGCGGGGTGGTGCGCATTGTATGGGTGTGTGTTACATTACATTCACTAGTAGGAGTGAGAAAAACATCACGGGGTGGTGTGAATCAGAGGGTCTGAATTAGGATAGGCAGTGAGTGGCAATGTAGGATGGAGAAAAGCACCGCGGGGTGGTCAGCATGGGGAGGTCAGGGAACATGCAGTGGCAATGTAGGATAGGTTTCTGAAAAACATCACGGGGTGGTGCGCATTGTATGGGTGTGTGTTACATTACATTCACTAGTAGGAGTGAGAAAAACATCACGGGGTGGTGTGAATCGGAGGGTCTGAATTAGGATAGGCAGGGAGTGGCAATGTAGGATGGAGAAAAGCACCGCGGTGTGGTCAGCATGGGGAGGTCAGGGAACATGCAGTGGCAATGTAGGATAGTTTACTGAAAAACATCACGGGGTGGTGCGCATTGTATGGGTGTGTGTTACATTACATTCACTAGTAGGAGTGACAAAAATATCACGGGGTTGTGTGAATCGGAGGGTCTGAATTAGGATAGGCAGTGAGTGGCAATGTAGGACGGAGAAAAGCACCGCGGGGTGGTCAGCATGGGGAGGTCAGGGAACATGCAGTGGCAATGTAGGATAGGTTTCCGAAAAACATCGCGGGGTGGTGTGCATTGTATGGGTCTGTGTTACATTACATTCAGTAGTAGGAGTGCGAAAAGCATCACGGGGTGGTGTGAATCGGAGGGTCTGAATTAGGATAAGCAGTGAGTGGCAATGTAGGATGGAGAAAAGCACCGCGGGGTGGTCAGCATGGGGAGGTCAGGGAACATGCAGTGGCAATGTAGGATATGTTTCTGAAAAACATCGCCTGGTGGTGCGCATTGTATGGGTGTGTGTTACATTACATTCACTAGTAGGAGTGAGAAAAACATCACGTGGTGGTGCGCATTGTATGGGTGTGTGTTACATTACATTCACTAGTAGGAGTGAGAAAAACATCACGGGGTGGTGTGAAATGAAGGGTCTGAATTAGGATAGGCAGTGAGTGGCAATGTAGGATGGAGAAAAGCACCGCGGGGTGGTCAGCATGGGGAGGTCAGGGAACATGCAGTGGCAATGTAGGATAGTTTTCTGAAAAGCATCCCGGGGTGGTGCGCATTACATGGGTGTGTGTTACATTACATTCACTAGTAGGAGTGAGAAAAACATCACGGGGTGGTGTGAATCGGAGGGTCTGAATTAGGATAGGCAGTGAGTGGCAATGTAGGATGGAGAAAAGCACCGCGGGGTGGTCAGCATGGGGAGGTCAGGGAACATGCAGTGGCAATGTAGGATAGTTTTCAGAACAACATCACGGGATGGTGCGCATTCTATGGGTGTGTGTTACATTACATTCACTAGTAGGAGTGAGAAAAACATCACGGGGTGGTGTGAATCGGAGGGTTTTAATTAGGATAGGCAGTGAGTGGCAATGTAGGATGGAGAAAAGCACCGCGGGGTGTTGAGCGTGGGGAGGTCAGGGAACATGCAGTGGCAATGTAGGATAGGTTTCTGAAAAACAACGCGGGGTGGTGCGCATTGTATGGGTGTGTGTTACATTACATTCACTAGTAGGAGTGAGAAAAACATCACGGGATGGTGTGAATAGGAGGGTCTTAATTAGGATAGGCAGTGAGTGGCCATGTAGGATGGAGAAAAGCACCGCGGGGTGGTCAGCATGGGGAGGTCAGGGAACATGCAGTGGCAATGTAGGATAGGTTTTTAAAAAACATCGCGGGGTGGTGCGCATTGTATGAGTGTGTGTTACATTACATTCACTAGTAGGAGTGAGAAAAACATCACGGGGTGGTGTGAATAGGAGGGTCTGAATTAGGATAGGCAGTGAGTGGCAATGTAGGATGGAGAAAAGCACCGCGGGGTGTTGAGCATGGGGAGGTCAGGGAACATGCAGTGGCAATGTGGGATAGGTTTCTGAAAAACATCGCGGGGTGGTGCGCATTGTATGGGTGGGTTTTACATTACATTCACTAGCAGGTGTGAGAAAAACATCACGTGGTGGTGTGAATCGGAGGGTCTGAATTAGGATAGCCATTGAGTGGCAATGTAGGATGGAGAAAAGCACCGCGGCGAGGTCAGCATGGGGAGGTCAGGGAACATGCAGTGGCAATGTAGGATAGGTTTCTGAAAAACATCACGGGGTGGTGCGCATTGTATGGGTGTGTGGTACATTACATTCACTAGTAGGAGTGAGAAAAACATCACGGAGTGGTGTGAATCGGAGTGTCTGAATTAGGATAGGCAGTGAGTGGCAATGTAGGATGGAGAAAAGCACCGCGGGTTGTCAGCATTGGGAGGTAAGGGAACATGCAGTGGCAATGTAGGATAGGTTTCTGAAAAACATCACGAGGTGGTGCACATTGTATGGGTGTGTGTTACATTACATTCACTAGTAGGAGTGAGAAAAATATCACGGGGTGGTGCGCATTGTATGGGTGTGTGTTACATTACATTCACTAGTAGGAGTGAGAAAAACATCACGGGGTGGTGTGAATCGGAGGGTCTGAATTAGGATAGGCAGTGAGTGCCAATGTAGGATGGAGAAAAGCACCGCGGGGTGTTGAGCATGGGGAGGTCAGGGAACATGCAGTGGCAATGTAGGATAGGTTTCTGAAAAACATCGCGGGGTGGTGCGCATTGTATGGGTGGGTTTTACATTACATTCACTAGCAGGTGTGAGAAAAACATCACGTGGTGGTGTGAATCGGAGGATCTGAATTAGGATAGCCAGTGAGTGGCAATGTAGGATGGAGAAAAGCACCGCGGCGAGGTCAGCATGGGGAGGTCAGGGAACATGCAGTGGCAATGTAGGATAGGTTTCTGAAAAACATCACGGGATGGTGCTCATTGTATGGGAGTGTGTTACATTACATTCACTAGTAGGAGTGAGAAAAACATCACGGAGTGGTGTGAATCGGAGGGTTTGAATTAGGATAGGCAGTGAGTGGCAATGTAGGATGGAGAAAATCACCGCGGGGTTGTCAGCATGGGTAGGTCAGGGAACATGATTGGCAATGTAGGATAGTTTTCTGAAAAATATCACGGGGTGGTGCGCATCTTATGGGTGTGTGTTACATTACATTCACTAGTAGGAGTGAGAAAAACATCACAGGGTGGTGTGAATCGGAAGGTCTGAATTAGGATAGGCAGTGAGTGGCAATTTAGGATGGAGAAAAGCACCGCTGGTTGTCAGCATGGGGAGGTAAGGGAACATGCAGTGGCAATGTAGGACAGGTTTCTGAAAAACATCACGAGGTGGTGCGCATTGTATGGGTGTGTGTTACATTACATTCACTAGTAGGAGTAAGAAAAACATCACGGGGTGGTGCGCATTGTATGGGTGTGTGTTACATTACATTCACTAGTAGGAGTGAGAAAAACATCACGGGGTGGTGTGAATCGGAAGGTCTGAATTAGGATGGGCTGTGAGTGGCAATGTAGGATGGAGAAAAGCAACGTGGGGTGGTCAGCATGGGGAGGTCAGGGAACATGCAGTGGCAATGTAGGATAGGTTTCTAAAAACATCGCGGGGTGGTGCGCATTGTATGGGTGTGTGTTACATTACATTCACTAGTAGTAGTGAGAAAAACATCACAGGGTGGTGCGCATTGTATGGGTGTGTGTTACATTACATTCACTAGTAGGAGTGAGAAAAACATCACGGGGTGGTGTGAATCGGAGTGTCTGAATAAGGATAGGCAGTGAATGGCAATGTAGGATGGAGAAAAGCACCGCGGGGTGGTCAGCATGGGGAGGTCAGGGAACATGCAGTGGCAATGTTGGATAGGTTTCTGAAAAACATCGCGGGGTGGTGCGCATTGTATGGGTGTGTGTTACATTACATTCACTAGTAGGAGTGAGAAAAACATCACGGGGTGGTGTGAATCAGAGGGTCTGAATTAGGATAGGCAGTGAGTGGCAATGTAGGATGGAGAAAAGCACCGCGGGTTGGTCAGCATGGGGAGGTCAGGGAACATGCAGTGGCAATGTAGGATAGTTTTCTGAAAAACATCACGGGGTGGTGCGCATTGTATGGGTCTGTGTTACATTACATTCACTAGTAGGAGTGAGAAAAACATCACGGGGTGGTGTGAATCGGAGGGTTTGAATTAGGATAGGCAGTGAGTGGCAATGTAGGATGGAGAAAAGCACCGCGGGGTGTTGAGCGTGGGGAGGTCAGGGAACATGCAGTGGCAATGTAGGATAGGTTTCTGAAAAACATCACGAGGTGGTGCGCATTGTATGGGTGTGTGTTACATTACATTCACTAGTAGGAGTGAGAAAAACATCACGGGGAGGTGCGCATTGTATGGGTGTGTGTTACATTACATTCACTAGTAGGAGTGAGAAAAACATCACGGAGTGGTGTGAATCGGAGGGTCTGAATTAGGATAGGCAGTCAGTGGCAATGTAGCATGGAGAAAAGCACCGCGGGGTTGTCAGCATGGGGAGGTCAGGGAACATGAGAGGCAATGTTGGATAGTTTTCTGAAAAACATCACGGGGTGGTGCGCATTGTATGTGTGTGTGTTACATTACATTCACTAGTAGGAGTGAGAAAAACATCACGGGGTGGTGTGAATCGGAGGGTCTGAATTAGGATAGGCAGTGAGTGGCAATGTAGGATGGAGAAAAGCACTGCGGGGTGGTCAGCATGGGGAGGTCAGGGAACATGCAGTGGCAATGTAGGATAGGTTTCTGAAAAACATCGCGGGGTGGTGCGCATTGCATGGGTGGGTGTTACATTACATTCACTAGTAGGAGTGAGAAAAACATCACGGGGTGGTGTGAATCGGAGGGTCTGAATTAGGATAGGCAGTGAGTGGCAATGTAGGATGGAGAAAAGCACCGCGGGGTGGTCAGCATGGGGAGGTCAGGGAACATGCAGTGACAATGTAGGATAGGTTTCTGAAAAACAGGGCGGGGTGGTGGACATTGTTTGGGTGTGTTTTACATTACATTCACTAGTAGGAGTGAGAAAAACATCACGGGGTGGTGCGCATTGGATGGGTGTGTGTTACATTACATTCACTAGTAGGAGTGAGGAAAAACATCACGGGGTGGTGTGAATCGGAGGGTCTGAATTAGGATAGGCAGTGAGTGGCAATGTAGAATGGAGAAAAGCACCGCGCGGTGGTCAGCATGGGGAGGTCAGGGAACATGCAGTGGCAATGTAGGATAGGTTTCTGAAAAGCATCGCGGGGTGGTGCGCATTGTATGGGTGTGTGTTACATTACATTCACTAGTAGGAGTGAGTAAAACATCACGGGGTGGTGCGCATTGTATGGGTGTGTGTTACATTACATTCACTAGTAGGAGTGAGAAAAACATCACGGGGTGATGTGAATCGGAGGGTCTGAATTAGGATAGGCAGTGAGTGGCAATGTAGGATGGAGAAAAGCACCGCGGGGTGTTGAGCATGGGGAGGTCAGGGAACATGCAGTGGCAATGTAGGATAGGTTTCTGAAAAACATCACGAGGTGGTGCGCAATATATGGGTGTGTGTTACATTACATTCACTAGTAGGAGTGAGAAAAAATTCACGGGGTGGTGCGCATTGTATGGGTGTGTGTTACATTACATTCACTAGTAGGAGTGAGAAAAACATCACGGGAAGGTGCGCATTGTATGGGTGTGTGTTACATTACATTCACTAGTAGGAGTGAGAAAAACATCACGGGGTGGTGTGAATCGGAGTGTCTGAATTAGGATGGGCAGTGAGTGGCAATGTAGGATGGAGAAAAGCACCGCGGGGTGGTCAGCATGGGGAGTTCAGGGAGCATGCAGTGGCAATGTAGGATAGGTTTCTAAAAACATCGCGGGGTGGTGCGCATTGTATGGGTGTGTGTTACATTACATTCACTAGTAGTAGTGAGAAAAACATCACAGGGTGGTGCGCATTGTATGGGTGTGTGTTACATTAAATTCACTAGTAGGAGTGAGAAAAACATCACGGGGTGCTGTGAATCGGAGGGTCTGAATTAGGATAGGCAGTGAGTCGCAATGTAGGATGGAGAAAAGCACCGCGGGGTGGTCAGCATGGGGAGGTCAGGGAACATGCAGTGGCAATGTTGGATAGGTTTCTGAAAAACATCGCGGGGTGGTGCGCATTGTATGGGGGTGTGTTACATTACATTCACTAGTAGGAGTGAGAAAAACATCACGGGGTGGTGTGAATCGGAGGGTCTGAATTAGGGTAGGCAGTGAGTGGCAATGTAGGATGGAGAAAAGCACCGCGGGGTGGTCAGCATGGGGAGGTCAGGGAACATGCAGTGGAAATGTAGGATAGGTTTCTGAAAAACATCGCGGGGTGGTGCGCATTGTATGGGTGTGTGTTACATTACATTCACTAGTAGGAGTGAGAAAAACATCACGGGGTGGTGTGAATCGGAGGGTCTGAATTAGGATAGGCAGTGAGTGGCAATGTAGGATGGAGAAAAGCACCGCGGGGTGTTGAGCATGGGGAGGTCAGGGAACATGCAGTGGCAATGTAGGATAAGTTTCTGAAAAACATCGCGGTGTGGTGCGCATTGTATGGGTGGGTTTTACATTACATTCACTAGCAGGTGTGAGAAAAACATCACGTGGTGGTTTGAATCGGAGGGTCTGAATTAGGATAGCCAGTGAGTGGCAATGTAGGATGGAGAAAAGCACCGCGGCGAGGTCAGCATGGGGAGGTCAGGGAACATGCTGTGGCAATGTAGGATAGGTTTCTGAAAAACATCACGGGATGGTGCGCATTGTATGGGTGTGTGTTACATTACATTCACTAGTAGGAGTGAGAAAAACATCATGGAGTGGTGTGAATCGGAGGGTTTGAATTAGGATAGGCAGTGAGTGGCAATGTAGGATGGAGAAAATCACCGCGGGGTTGTCAGCATGGGGAGGTCAGGAAACATGAGTGGCAATGTAGGATAGTTTTCTGAAAAATATCACGGGGTGGTGCGCATCGTATGGGTGTGTGTTACATTACATTCACTAGTAGGAGTGAGAAAAACATCACAGGGTGGTGTGAATCGGAGGGTCTGAATTAGGATACGCAGTGAGTGGCAATGTAGGATGGAGAAAAGCACCGCGGGTTGTCAGCATGGGGAGGTAAGGGAACATGCAGTGGCAATGTAGGATAGGTTTCTGAAAAACATCACGAGGTGGTGCGCATTGTATGGGTGTGTGTTACATTACATTCACTAGTAGGAGTGAGAAAAACATCACGGGGTGGTGCGCATTGTATGGGTGTGTGTTACATTACATTCATTAGTAGGAGTGAGAAAAACATCACGGGGTGGTGTGAATCGGAGGGTCTGAATTAGGATGGGCAGTGAGTGGCAATGTAGGATGGAGAAAAGCACCGTGGGGTGGTCAGCATGGGGAGGTCAGGGAACATGCAGTGGCAATGTAGGATAGGTTTCCAAAAACATCTCGGGGTGGTGCGCATTATATGGGTGTGTGTTACATTACATTCACTAGTAGTAGTGAGAAAAACATCACAGGGTGGTGCGCATTGTATGGGTGTGTGTTACATTACATTCACTAGTAGGAGTGAGAAAAACATCACGGGGTGGTGTGAATCGGAGTGTCTGAATAAGGATAGGCAGTGAGTGGCAATGTAGGATGGAGAAAAGCACCGCGGGGTGGTCAGCATGGGGAGGTCAGGGAACATGCAGTGGCAATGTAGGATAGGTTTCTGAAAAACATCGCGGGGTGGTGCGCATTGTATGGGTGTGTGTTACATTACATTCACTAGTAGGAGTGAGAAAAACATCACGGGGTGGTGTGAATTGGAGGGTCTAAATTAGGATAGGCAGGGAGTGGCAATGTAGGATGGAGAAAAGCACCGCGGTGTGGTCAGCATGGGGAGGTCAGGGAACATGCAGTGGCAATGTAGGATAGTTTACTGAAAAACATCACGGGGTGGTGCCCATTGTATGGGTGTGTGTTACATTACATTCACTAGTAGGAGTGAGAAAAACATCACGGGGTTGTGTGAATCGGAGGGTCTGAATTAGGATAGCCAGTGAGTGGCAATGTAGGATGGAGAAAAGCACCGCGGGGTGGTCAGCATTGGGAGGTCAGCGAACATGCAGTGGCAATGTAGGATAGGTTTCTGAAAAACATCGCGGGGTGGTGTGCATTGTATGGGTCTGTGTTACGTTACATTCAGTAGTAGGAGTGCGAAAAGCATCACGGGGTGGTGTGAATCGGAGGGTCTGAATTAGGATAAGCAGTGAGTGGCAATGTAGGATGGAGTAAAGCACCGCGGTGTGGTCAGCATGGGGAGGTCAGGGAACATGCAGTGGCAATGTAGGATATGTTTTTGAAAAACATCGTGGGGTGGTGCGCATTGTATGGGTGTGTGTTACATTACATTCACTAGTAGGAGTGAGAAAAACATCACGGGGTGGTGCGCATTGTATGGGTGTGTGTTACATTACATTCACTAGTAGGAGTGAGAAAAACATCACGGGGTGGTGTGAAATGGAGGGTCTGAATTAGGATAGGCAGTGAGTGGCAATGTAGGATGGAGAAAAGCACCGCGGGGTGGTCAGCATGGGGAGGTCAGGAACATGCAGTGGCAATGTAGGATAGTTTTCTGAAAAATATCACGGGGTGGTGCGCATTGTATGGGTGTGTGTTACGTTACATTCACTAGTAGGAGTGAGAAAAACATCACGGGGTGGTGTGAAATGGAGGGTTTGCATTAGGATAGGCAGTGAGTGGCAAGGTAGGATGGAGAAAAGCACCGCGGGGTGTTGAGCGTGGGGAGGTCAGGGAACATGCAGTGGCAATGTAGGATAGGTTTCTAAAAACATCGCGGGGTGGTGCGCATTGTATGTGTGTGTGTTACATTACATTCACTGGTAGTAGTGAGAAAAACATCACAGGGTGGTGCGCATTGTATGGGTGTGTGTTACATTACATTCACTAGTAGGAGTGAGAAAAACATCATGGGGTGGTGTGAATCGGAGTGTCTGAATAAGGATAGGCAGTGAGTGGCAATGTAGGATGGAGAAAAGCACCGCGGGGTGGTCAGCATGGGGAGGTCAGGGAACATGCAGTGGCAATGTTGGATAGGTTTCTGAAAAACATCGCGGGGTGGTGCGCATTGTATGGGTGTGTGTTACATTACATTCACTAGTAGGAGTGAGAAAAACATCACGGGGTGGTGTGAATCAGAGGGTCTGAATTAGGATAGGCAGTGAGTGGCAATGTAGGATGGAGAAAAGCACCGCGGGGTGGTCAGCATGGGGAGGTCAGGGAACATGCAGTGGCAATGTAGGATAGGTTTCTGAAAAACATCACGGGGTGGTGCGCATTGTATGGGTGTGTGTTACATTACATTCACTAGTAGGAGTGAGAAAAACATCACGGGGTGGTGTGAATCGGAGGGTCTGAATTAGGATAGGCAGGGAGTGGCAATGTAGGATGGAGAAAAGCACCGCGGTGTGGTCAGCATGGGGAGGTCAGGGAACATGCAGTGGCAATGTAGGATAGTTTACTGAAAAACATCACGGGGTGGTGCGCATTGTATGGGTGTGTGTTACATTACATTCACTAGTAGGAGTGAGAAAAATATCACGGGGTTGTGTGAATCGGAGGGTCTGAATTAGGATAGGCAGTGAGTGGCAATGTAGGACGGAGAAAACCACCGCGGGGTGGTCAGCATGGGGAGGTCAGGGAACATGCAGTGGCAATGTAGGATAGGTTTCCGAAAAACATCGCGGGGTGGTGTGCATTGTATGGGTCTGTGTTACATTACATTCAGTAGTAGGAGTGCGAAAAGCATCACGGGGTGGTGTGAATCGGAGGGTCTGAATTAGGATAAGCAGTGAGTGGCAATGTAGGATGGAGAAAAGCACCGCGGGGTGGTCAGCATGGGGAGGTCAGGGAACATGCAGTGGCAATGTAGGATATGTTTCTGAAAAACATCGCGGGGTGGTGCGCATTGTATGGGTGTGTGTTACATTACATTCACTAGTAGGAGTGAGAAAAACATCACGTGGTGGTGCGCATTGTATGGGTGTGTGTTACATTACATTCACTAGTAGGAGTGAGAAAAACATCACGGGGTGGTGTGAAATGAAGGGTCTGAATTAGGATAGGCAGTGAGTGGCAATGTAGGATGGAGAAAAGCACCGCGGGGTGGTCAGCATGTGGAGGTCAGGGAACATGCAGTGGCAATGTAGGATAGTTTTCTGAAAAGCATCCCGGGGTGGTGCGCATTACATGGGTGTGTGTTACATTACATTCACTAGTAGGAGTGAGAAAAACATCACGGGGTGGTGTGAATCGGAGGGTCTGAATTAGGATAGGCAGTGAGTGGCAATGTAGGATGGAGAAAAGCACCGCGGGGTGGTCAGCATGGGGAGGTCAGGGAACATGCAGTGGCAATGTAGGATAGTTTTCAGAACAACATCACGGGATGGTGCGCATTCTATGGGTGTGTGTTACATTACATTCACTAGTAGGAGTGAGAAAAACATCACGGGGTGGTGTGAATCCGAGGGTTTGAATTAGGATAGGCAGTGAGTGGCAATGTAGGATGGAGAAAAGCACCGCGGGGTGTTGAGCGTGGGGAGGTCAGGGAACATGCAGTGGCAATGTAGGATAGGTTTCTGAAAAACAACGCGGGGTGGTGCGCATTGTATGGGTGTGTGTTACATTACATTCACTAGTAGGAGTGAGAAAAACATCACGGGGTGGTGTGAATCGGAGGGTCTGAATTAGGATAGGCAGTGAGTGGCCATGTAGGATGGAGAAAAGCACCGCGGGGTGGTCAGCATGGGGAGGTCAGGGAACATGCAGTGGCAATGTAGGATAGGTTTTTAAAAAACATCGCGGGGTGGTGCGCATTGTATGAGTGTGTGTTACATTACATTCACTAGTAGGAGTGAGAAAAACATCACGGGGTGGTGTGAATAGGAGGGTCTGAATTAGGATAGGCAGTGAGTGGCAATGTAGGATGGAGAAAAGCACCGCGGGGTGTTGAGCATGGGGAGGTCAGGGAACATGCAGTGGCAATGTGGGATAGGTTTCTGAAAAACATCGCGGGGTGGTGCGCATTGTATGGGTGGGTTTTACATTACATTCACTAGCAGGTGTGAGAAAAACATCACGTGGTGGTGTGAATCGGAGGGTCTGAATTAGGATAGCCATTGAGTGGCAATGTAGGATGGAGAAAAGCACCGCGGCGAGGTCAGCATGGGGAGGTCAGGGAACATGCAGTGGCAATGTAGGATAGGTTTCTGAAAAACATCACGGGGTGGTGCGCATTGTATGGGTGTGTGGTACATTACATTCACTAGTAGGAGTGAGAAAAACATCACGGAGTGGTGTGAATCGGAGTGTCTGAATTAGGATAGGCAGTGAGTGGCAATGTAGGATGGAGAAAAGCACCGCGGGTTGTCAGCATTGGGAGGTAAGGGAACATGCAGTGGCAATGTAGGATAGGTTTCTGAAAAACATCACGAGGTGGTGCACATTGTATGGGTGTGTGTTACATTACATTCACTAGTAGGAGTGAGAAAAATATCACGGGGTGGTGCGCATTGTATGGGTGTGTGTTACATTACATTCACTAGTAGGAGTGAGAAAAACATCACGGGGTGGTGTGAATCGGAGGGTCTGAATTAGGATAGGCAGTGAGTGCCAATGTAGGATGGAGAAAAGCACCGCGGGGTGTTGAGCATGGGGAGGTCAGGGAACATGCAGTGGCAATGTAGGATAGGTTTCTGAAAAACATCGCGGGGTGGTGCGCATTGTATGGGTGGGTTTTACATTACATTCACTAGCAGGTGTGAGAAAAACATCACGTGGTGGTGTGAATCGGAGGATCTGAATTAGGATAGCCAGTGAGTGGCAATGTAGGATGGAGAAAAGCACCGCGGCGAGGTCAGCATGGGGAGGTCAGGGAACATGCAGTGGCAATGTAGGATAGGTTTCTGAAAAACATCACGGGATGGTGCTCATTGTATGGGTGTGTGTTACATTACATTCACTAGTAGGAGTGAGAAAAACATCACGGAGTGGTGTGAATCGGAGGGTTTGAATTAGGATAGGCAGTGAGTGGCAATGTAGGATGGAGAAAATCACCGCGGGGTTGTCAGCATGGGTAGGTCAGGGAACATGATTGGCAATGTAGGATAGTTTTCTGAAAAATATCACGGGGTGGTGCGCATCTTATGGGTGTGTGTTACATTACATTCACTAGTAGGAGTGAGAAAAACATCACAGGGTGGTGTGAATCGGAAGGTCTGAATTAGGATAGGCAGTGAGTGGCAATGTAGGATGGAGAAAAGCACCGCTGGTTGTCAGCATGGGGAGGTAAGGGAACATGCAGTGGCAATGTAGGACAGGTTTCTGAAAAACATCACGAGGTGGTGCGCATTGTATGGGTGTGTGTTACATTACATTCACTAGTAGGAGTAAGAAAAACATCACGGGGTGGTGCGCATTGTATGGGTGTGTGTTACATTACATTCACTAGTAGGAGTGAGAAAAACATCACGGGGTGGTGTGAATCGGAAGGTCTGAATTAGGATGGGCTGTGAGTGGCAATGTAGGATGGAGAAAAGCACCGTGGGGTGGTCAGCATGGGGAGGTCAGGGAACATGCAGTGGCAATGTAGGATAGGTTTCTAAAAACATCGCGGGGTGGTGCGCATTGTATGGGTGTGTGTTACATTACATTCACTAGTAGTAGTGAGAAAAACATCACAGGGTGGTGCGCATTGTATGGGTGTGTGTTACATTACATTCACTAGTAGGAGTGAGAAAAACATCACGGGGTTGTGTGAATCGGAGTGTCTGAATAAGGATAGGCAGTGAGTGGCAATGTAGGATGGAGAAAAGCACCGCGGGGTGGTCAGCATGGGGAGGTCAGGGAACATGCAGTGGCAATGTTGGATAGGTTTCTGAAAAACATCGCGGGGTGGTGCGCATTGTATGGGTGTGTGTTACATTACATTCACTAGTAGGAGTGAGAAAAACATCACGGGGTGGTGTGAATCAGAGGGTCTGAATTAGGATAGGCAGTGAGTGGCAATGTAGGATGGAGAAAAGCACCGCGGGTTGGTCAGCATGGGGAGGTCAGGGAACATGCAGTGGCAATGTAGGATAGTTTTCTGAAAAACATCACGGGGTGGTGCGCATTGTATGGGTCTGTGTTACATTACATTCACTAGTAGGAGTGAGAAAAACATCACGGGGTGGTGTGAATCGGAGGGTTTGAATTAGGATAGGCAGTGAGTGGCAATGTAGGATGGAGAAAAGCACCGCGGGGTGTTGAGCGTGGGGAGGTCAGGGAACATGCAGTGGCAATGTAGGATAGGTTTCTGAAAAACAATGCGGGGTGGTGCGCATTGTATGGGTAGGTGTTACATTACATTCACTAGTAGGAGTGAGAAAAACATCACGGGGTGGTGTGAATCGGAGGGTCTGAATTAGGATAGGCAGTGAGTGGCAATGTAGGATGGAGAAAAGCACCGCGGGGTGGTCAGCATGGGGAGGTCAGGGAACATGCAGTGGCAATGTAGGATAGGTTTTTAAAAAACATCGCGGGGTTGTGCGCATTGTATGGGTGTGTGTTACATTACATTCACTAGTAGGAGTGAGAAAAACATCACGGGGTGGTGTGAATAGGAGGGTCTGAATTAGGATAGGCAGTGAGTGGCAATGTAGGATGGAGAAAAGGACCGCGGGGTGTTGAGCATGGGGAGGTCAGGGAACATGCAGTGGCAATGTAGGATAGGTTTCTGAAAAACATCGCAGGGTGGTGCGCATTGTATGGGTGGGTTTTACATTACATTCACTAGCAGGTGTGAGAAAAACATCACGTGGTGGTGTGAATCGGAGGGTCTGAATTAGGATAGCCAGTGAGTGGCAATGTAGGATGGAGAAAAGCACCGCGGCGAGGTCAGCATGGGGAGGTCAGGGAACATGCAGTGGCAATGTAGGATAGGTTTTTGAAAAACATCACGGGGTGGTGCGCATTGTATGGGTGTGTGTTACATTACATTCACTAGTAGGAGTGAGAAAAACATCACGGAGTGGTGTGAATCGGAGGGTCTGAATTAGGATAGGCAGTGAGTGGCAATGTAGGATGGAGAAAAGCACCGCGGGGTTGTCAGCATGGGGAGGTCAGGGAACATGAGTGGCAACGTAGGATAGTTTTCTGAAAAACATCACGGGGTGGTGCGCATCGTATGGGTGTGTGTTACATTACATTGACTTGTAGGAGTGAGAAAAACATCACGGGGTGGTGTGAATCGGAGGGTCTGAATTAGGATAGGCAGTGAGTGGCAATGTAGGATGGAGAAAAGCACCGCGGGTTGTCAGCATTGGGAGGTAAGGGAACATGCAGTGGCAATGTAGGATAGGTTTCTGAAAAACATCACGAGGTGGTGCGCATTGTATGGGTGTGTGTTACATTACATTCACTAGTAGGAGTGAGAAAAACATCACGGGGTGGTGCGCATTGTATGGGTGTGTGTTACATTACATTCACTAGTAGGAGTGAGAAAAACATCACGGGATGGTGTGAATCGGAGGGTCTGAATTAGGATAATCAGTGAGTGGCAATGTAGGATGGAGAAAAGCACCGCGGGGTGTTGAGCATGGGGAGGTCAGGGAACATGCAGTGGCAATGTAGGATAGGTTTCTGAAAAACATCGCGGGGTGGTGCGCATTGTATGGGTGGGTTTTACATTACATTCACTAGCAGGTGTGAGAAAAACATCACGTGGTGGTGTGAATCGGAGGGTCTGAATTAGGATAGCCAGTGAGTGGCAATGTAGGATGGAGAAAAGCACCGCGGCGAGGTCAGCATGGGGAGGTCAGGGAACATGCAGTGGCAATGTAGGATAGGTTTCTGAAAAACATCACGGGATGGTGCGCATTGTATGGGTGTGTGTTACATTACATTCACTAGTAGGAGTGAGAAAAACATCACGCAGTGGTGTGAATCGGAGGGTCTGAATTAGGATAGGCAGTGAGTGGCAATGTAGGATGGAGAAAATCACCGCGGGGTTGTCAGCATGGGTAGGTCAGGGAACATGAGTGGCAATGTAGGATAGTTTTCTGAAAAACATCACGGGGTGGTGCGCATCGTATGGGTGTGTGTTACATTACATTCACTAGTAGGAGTGAGAAAAACATCACAGGGTGGTGTGAATCGGAAGGTCTGAATTAGGATAGGCAGTGAGTGGCAATGTAGGATGGAGAAAAGCACCGCGGGGTGGTCAGCATGGGGAGGTCAGGGAACATGCAGTGGCAATGTAGGATAGGTTTCTGAAAAACATCGCGGGGTGGTGCCCATTGTATGGGTGTGTGTTACATTACATTCACTAGTAGGAGTGAGAAAAACATCACAGGGTGGTGTGAATCGGAGGGTTTGAATTAGGATAGGCAGTGAGTGGCAATGTAGGATGGAGAAAAGCACCGCGGGGTGTTGAGCGTGGGGAGGTCAGGGAACATGCAGTGGCAATGTAGGATAGGTTTCTGAAAAACAACGCGGGGTGGTGCGCATTGTATGGGTAGGTGTTACATTACATTCACTAGTAGGAGTGAGAAAAACATCACGGGATGGTGTGAATCGGAGGGTCTAAATTAGGATAGGCAGTGAGTGGCAATGTAGGATGGAGAAAAGCACCGCGGGGTGGTCAGCATGGGGAGGTCAGGGAACATGCAGTGGCAATGTACGATAGGTTTTTAAAAAACATCGCGGGGTGGTGCGCATTGTATGGGTGTGTGTTACATTACATTCACTAGTAGGAGTGAGAAAAACATCACGGGGTGGTGTGAATCGGAGGGTCTGAATTAGGATAGGCAGTGAGTGGCAATGTAGGATGGAGAAAAGCACCGCGGGGTGTTGGGCATGGGGAGGTCAGCGAACATGCAGTGGCAATGTAGGATAGGTTTCTGAAAACATCGCGGGGTGGTGCGCATTGTATGGGTGGGTTTTACATTACATTCACTAGCAGGTGTGAGAAAAACATCACATGGTGGTGTGAATCGGAGGGTCTGAATTAGGATAGCCAGTGAGTGGGAATGTAGGATGGAGAAAAGCACCGCGGCGAGGTCAGCATGGGGAGGTCAGGAAACATGCAGTGGCAATGTAGGATAGGTTTCTGAAAAACCTCAAGGGGTGGTGCGCATTGTATGGGTGTGTGTTACATTACATTCACTAGTAGGAGTGAGAAAAACATCACGAAGTGGTGTGAATCGGAGGGTCTGAATTAGGATAGGCAGTGAGTGGCAATGTAGGATGGAGAAAAGCACCGCGGGGTTGTCAGCATGGGGAGGTCAGGGAACATGAGTGGCAATGTAGGATAGTTTTCTGAAAAACATCACTGGGTGGTGCACATCGTATGGGTGTGTGTTACATTACATTCACTAGTAGGAGTGAGAAAAATATCACGGGGTGGTGTGAATCGGAGGGTCTGAATTAGGATAGGCAGTGAGTGGCAATGTAGGATGGAGAAAAGCACCGCGGGTTGTCAGCATTGGGAGGTAAGGGAACATGCAGTGGCAATGTAGGATAGGTTTCTGAAAAACATCACGAGGTGGTGCGCATTGTATGGGTGTGTGTTACATTACATTCACTAGTAGGAGTGAGAAAAACATCACGGGGTGGTGCGCATTGTATGGGTGTGTGTTACATTACATTCACTAGTAGGAGTGAGAAAAACATCACGGGGTGGTGTGAATCGGAGGGTCTGAATTAGGATGGGCTGTGAGTGGCTTTGTAGGATGGAGAAAAGCACCGTGGGGTGGTCAGCATGGGGATGTCAGGGAACATGCAGTGGCAATGTAGGATAGGTTTCTAAAAACATCGCTGGGTGGTGCGCATTGTATGGGTGTGTGTTACATTACATTCACTAGTAGTAGTGAGAAAAACATCACAGGGTGGTGCGCATTGTATGGGTGTGTGTTACATTACATTCACTAGTAGGAGTGAGAAAAACATCACGGGGTGGTGTGAATCAGAGTGTCTGAATAAGGATAGGCAGTGAGTGGCAATGTAGGATGGAGAAAAGCACCGTGGGGTGGTCAGCATGGGGAGGTCAGGGAACATGCAGTGGCAATGTTGGATAGGTTTCTGAAAAACATCGCGGGGTGCTGCGCATTGTATGGGTGTGTGTTACATTACATTCACTAGTAGGAGTGAGAAAAACATCACGGGGTGGTGTGAATCAGAGTGTCTGAATTAGGATAGGCAATGAGTGGCAATGTAGGATGGAGAAAAGCACCGCGGGGTGGTCAGCATGGGGAGGTCAGGGAACATGCAGTGGCAATGTAGGATAGGTTTCTGAAAAACATCGCGGGGTGGTGCGCTTTGTATGGGTGTGTGTTACATTACATTCACTAGTAGGAGTGAGAAAATCATCACGGGGTGGTGTGAATCAGAGGGTCTGAATTAGGATAGGCAGTGAGTGGCAATGTAGGATGGAGAAAAGCACCGCGGGTTGGTCAGCATGGGGAGGTCAGGGAACATGCAGTGGCAATGTAGGATAGTTTTCTGAAAAACATCACGGGGTGGTGCGCATTGTATGGGTCTGTGTTACATTACATTCACTAGTAGGAATGAGAAAAACATCACGGGGTGGTGTGAATCGGAGGGTTTGAATTAGGATAGGCAGTGAGTGGCAATGTAGGATGGAGAAAAGCACCACGGGGTGTTGAGCGTGGGGAGGTCAGAGAACATGCAGTGGCAATGTAGGATAGGTTTCAGAAAAACAACGCGGGGTGGTGCGCATTGTATGGGTAGGTGTTACATTACATTCACTAGTAGGAGTGAGAAAAACATCACGGGATGGTGTGAATCGGAGGGTCTGAATTAGGTTGGGCAGTGAGTGGCAATGTAGGATGGAGAAAAGCACCGCGGGGTGGTCAGCATGGGGAGGTCAGGGAACATGCAGTGGCAATGTAGGATAGGTTTCTAAAACATCCCGGGGTGATGCGCATTGTATGGGTGTGGGTTACATTACATTCACTAGTAGTAGTGAGAAAAACATCACAGGGTGGTGCGCATTGTATGGGTGTGTGTTACATTACATTCACTAGTAGGAGTGAGAAAAACATCACTGGGTGGTGTGAATCGGAGGGTCTGAATTAGGATAATCAGTGAGTGGCAATGTAGGATGGAGAAAAGCACCGCGGGGTGTTGAGCATGGGGAGGTCAGGGAACATGTAGTGGCAATGTAGGATAGGTTTCTGAAAAACATCGCGGGGTGGTGCGCATTGTATGGGTGGGTTTTACATTACATTCACTAGCAGGTGTGAGAAAAACATCACGTGGTGGTGTGAATCGGAGGGTCTGAATTAGGATAGCCAGTGAGTGGCAATGTAGGATGGAGAAAAGCACCGCGGCGAGGTCAGCATGGGGAGGTCAGGGAACATGCAGTGGCAATGTAGGATAGGTTTCTGAAAAACATCACGGGATGGTGCGCATTGTATGGGTGTGTGTTACATTACATTCACTAGTAGGAGTGAGAAAAACATCACGGAGTGGTGTGAATCGGAGGGTCTGAATTAGGATAGGCAGTGAGTGGCAATGTAGGATGGAGAAAATCACCGCGGGGTTGTCAGCATGGGTAGGTCAGGGAACATGAGTGGCAATATAGGATAGTTTTCTGAAAAACATCACGGGGTGGTGCGCATCGTATGGGTGTGTGTTACATTACATTCACTAGTAGGAGTGAGAAAAACATCACAGGGTGGTGTGAATCGGAAGGTCTGAATTAGGATAGGCAGTGAGTGGCAATGTAGGATGGAGAAAAGCACCGCGGGGTGGTCAGCATGGGGAGGTCAGGGAACATGCAGTGGCAATGTAGGATAGGTTTCTGAAAAACATCGCGGGGTGGTGCGCATTGTATGGGTGTGTGTTACATTACATTCACTAGTAGGAGTGAGAAAAACATCACGAAGTGGTGTGAATCGGAGGGTCTGAATTAGGATAGGCAGTGAGTGGCAATGTAGGATGGAGAAAAGCACCGCGGGTTGTCAGCATTGGGAGGTAAGGGAACATGCAGTGGCAATGTAGGATAGGTTTCTGAAAAACATCACGAGGTGGTGCGCATTGTATGGGTGTGTGTTACATTACATTCACTAGTAGGAGTGAGAAAAACATCACGGGGTGGTGCGCATTGTATGGGTGTGTGTTACATTACATTCACTAGTAGGAGTGAGAAAAACATCACGGGGTGGTGTGAATCGGAGGGTCTGAATTAGGTTGGGCAGTGAGTGGCAATGTAGGATGGAGAAAAGCACCGCGGGGTGGTCAGCATGGGGAGGTCAGGGAACATGCAGTGGCAATGTAGGATAGGTTTCTAAAACATCCCGGGGTGATGCGCATTGTATGGGTGTGGGTTACATTACATTCACTAGTAGTAGTGAGAAAAACATCACAGGGTGGTGCGCATTGTATGGGTGTGTGTTACATTACATTCACTAGTAGGAGTGAGAAAAACATCACTGGGTGGTGTGAATCGGAGGGTCTGAATTAGGATAATCAGTGAGTGGCAATGTAGGATGGAGAAAAGCACCGCGGGGTGTTGAGCATGGGGAGGTCAGGGAACATGCAGTGGCAATGTAGGATAGGTTTCTGAAAAACATCGCGGGGTGGTGCGCATTGTATGGGTGGGTTTTACATTACATTCACTAGCAGGTGTGAGAAAAACATCACGTGGTGGTGTGAATCGGAGGGTCTGAATTAGGATAGCCAGTGAGTGGCAATGTAGGATGGAGAAAAGCACCGCGGCGAGGTCAGCATGGGGAGGTCAGGGAACATGCAGTGGCAATGTAGGATAGGTTTCTGAAAAACATCACGGGATGGTGCGCATTGTATGGGTGTGTGTTACATTACATTCACTAGTAGGAGTGAGAAAAACATCACGGAGTGGTGTGAATCGGAGGGTCTGAATTAGGATAGGCAGTGAGTGGCAATGTAGGATGGAGAAAAGCACCGCGGGGTGTTGGGCATGGGGAGGTCAGCGAACATGCAGTGGCAATGTAGGATAGGTTTCTGAAAAACATCGCGGGGTGGTGCGCATTGTATGGGTGGGTTTTACATTACATTCACTAGCAGGTGTGAGAAAAACATCACATGGTGGTGTGAATCGGAGGGTCTGAATTAGGATAGCCAGTGAGTGGGAATGTACGATGGAGAAAAGCACCGCGGCGAGGTCAGCATGGGGAGGTCAGGAAACATGCAGTGGCAATGTAGGATAGGTTTCTGAAAAACATCAAGGGGTGGTGCGCATTGTATGGGTGTGTGTTACATTACATTCACTAGTAGGAGTGAGAAAAACATCACGAAGTGGTGTGAATCGGAGGGTCTGAATTAGGATAGGCAGTGAGTGGCAATGTAGGATGGAGAAAAGCACCGCGGGGTTGTCAGCATGGGGAGGTCAGGGAACATGATTGGCAATGTAGGATAGTTTTCTGAAAAACATCACTGGGTGGTGCACATCGTATGGGTGTGTGTTACATTACATTCACTAGTAGGAGTGAGAAAAACATCATGGGGTGGTGTGAATCGGAGGGTCTGAATTAGGATAGGCAGTGAGTGGCAATGTAGGATGGAGAAAAGCACCGCGGGTTGTCAGCATTGGGAGGTAAGGGAACATGCAGTGGCAATGTAGGATAGGTTTCTGAAAAACATCACGAGGTGGTGCGCATTGTATGGGTGTGTGTTACATTACATTCACTAGTAGGAGTGAGAAAAACATCACGGGGTGGTGCGCATTGTATGGGTGTGTGTTACATTACATTCACTAGTAGGAGTGAGAAAAACATCACGGGGTGGTGTGAATCGGAGGGTCTGAATTAGGATGGGCTGTGAGTGGCAATGTAGGATGGAGAAAAGCACCGTGGGGTGGTCAGCATGGGGATGTCAGGGAACATGCAGTGGCAATGTAGGATAGGTTTCTAAAAACATCGCTGGGTGGTGCGCATTGTATGGGTGTGTGTTACATTACATTCACTAGTAGTAGTGAGAAAAACATCACAGGGTGGTGCGCATTGTATGGGTGTGTGTTACATTACATTCACTAGTAGGAGTGAGAAAAACATCACGGGGTGGTGTGAATCAGAGTGTCTGAATAAGGATAGGCAGTGAGTGGCAATGTAGGATGGAGAAAAGCACCGTGGGGTGGTCAGCATGGGGAGGTCAGGGAACATGCAGTGGCAATGTTGGATAGGTTTCTGAAAAACATCGCGGGGTGCTGCGCATTGTATGGGTGTGTGTTACATTACATTCACTAGTAGGAGTGAGAAAAACATCACGGGGTGGTGTGAATCAGAGGGTCTGAATTAGGATAGGCAATGAGTGGCAATGTAGGATGGAGAAAAGCACCGCGGGGTGGTCAGCATGGGGAGGTCAGGGAACATGCAGTGGCAATGTATGATAGGTTTCTGAAAAACATCGCGGGGTGGTGCGCTTTGTATGGGTGTGTGTTACATTACATTCACTAGTAGGAGTGAGAAAATCATCACGGGGTGGTGTGAATCAGAGGGTCTGAATTAGGATAGGCAGTGAGTGGCAATGTAGGATGGAGAAAAGCACCGCGGGTTGGTCAGCATGGGGAGGTCAGGGAACATGCAGTGGCAATGTAGGATAGTTTTCTGAAAAACATCACGGGGTGGTGCGCATTGTATGGGTCTGTGTTACATTACATTCACTAGTAGGAATGAGAAAAACATCACGGGGTGGTGTGAATCGGAGGGTTTGAATTAGGATAGGCAGTGAGTGGCAATGTAGGATGGAGAAAAGCACCGCGGGGTGTTGAGCGTGGGGAGGTCAGGGAACATGCAGTGGCAATGTAGGATAGGTTTCAGAAAAACAACGCGGGGTGGTGCGCATTGTATGGGTAGGTGTTACATTACATTCACTAGTAGGAGTGAGAAAAACATCACGGGATGGTGTGAATCGGAGGGTCTGAATTAGGTTGGGCAGTGAGTGGCAATGTAGGATGGAGAAAAGCACCGCGGGGTGGTCAGCATGGGGAGGTCAGGGAACATGCAGTGGCAATGTAGGATAGGTTTCTAAAACATCCCGGGGTGATGCGCATTGTATGGGTGTGGGTTACATTACATTCACTAGTAGTAGTGAGAAAAACATCACAGGGTGGTGCGCATTGTATGGGTGTGTGTTACATTACATTCACTAGTAGGAGTGAGAAAAACATCACTGGGTGGTGTGAATCGGAGGGTCTGAATTAGGATAATCAGTGAGTGGCAATGTAGGATGGAGAAAAGCACCGCGGGGTGTTGAGCATGGGGAGGTCAGGGAACATGCAGTGGCAATGTAGGATAGGTTTCTGAAAAACATCGCGGGGTGGTGCGCATTGTATGGGTGAGTTTTACATTACATTCACTAGCAGGTGTGAGAAAAACATCACGTGGTGGTGTGAATCGGAGGGTCTGAATTAGGATAGCCAGTGAGTGGCAATGTAGGATGGAGAAAAGCACCGCGGCGAGGTCAGCATGGGGAGGTCAGGGAACATGCAGTGGCAATGTAGGATAGGTTTCTGAAAAACATCACGGGATGGTGCGCATTGTATGGGTGTGTGTTACATTACATTCACTAGTAGGAGTGAGAAAAACATCACGGAGTGGTGTGAATCGGAGGGTCTGAATTAGGATAGGCAGTGAGTGGCAATGTAGGATGGAGAAAATCACCGCGGGGTTGTCAGCATGGGTAGGTCAGGGAACATGAGTGGCAATGTAGGATAGTTTTCTGAAAAACATCACGGGGTGGTGCGCATCGTATGGGTGTGTGTTACATTACATTCACTAGTAGGAGTGAGAAAAACATCACAGGGTGGTGTGAATCGGAAGGTCTGAATTAGGATAGGCAGTGAGTGGCAATGTAGGATGGAGAAAAGCACCGCGGGGTGGTCAGCATGGGGAGGTCAGGGAACATGCAGTGGCAATGTAGGATAGGTTTCTGAAAAACATCGCGGGGTGGTGCGCATTGTATGGGTGTGTGTTACATTACATTCACTAGTAGGAGTGAGAAAAACATCACAGGGTGTTGTAAATCGGAGGGTTTGAATTAGGATAGGCAGTGAGTGGCAATGTAGGATGGAGAAAAGCACCGCGGGGTGTTGAGCGTGGGGAGGTCAGGGAACATGCAGTGGTAATGTAGGATAGGTTTCTGAAAAACAACGCGGGGTGGTGCGCATTGTATGGGTAGGTGTTACATTACATTCACTAGTAGGAGTGAGAAAAACATCACGGGATGGTGTGAATCGGAGGGTCTAAATTAGGATAGGCAGTGAGTGGCAATGTAGGATGGAGAAAAGCACCGCGGGGTGGTCAGCATGGGGAGGTCAGGGAACATGCATTGGCAATGTAGGATAGGTTTTTAAAAAACATCGCGGGGTGGTGCGCATTGTATGGGTGTGTGTTACATTACATTCACTAGTAGGAGTGAGAAAAACATCACGGGGTGGTGTGAATCGGAGGGTCTGAATTAGGATAGGCAGTGAGTGGCAATGTAGGATGGAGAAAAGCACCGCGGGGTGTTGGGCATGGGGAGGTCAGCGAACATGCAGTGGCAATGTAGGATAGGTTTCTGAAAAACATCGCGGGGTGGTGCGCATTGTATGGGTGGGTTTTACATTACATTCACTAGCAGGTGTGAGAAAAACATCACATGGTGGTGTGAATCGGAGGGTCTGAATTAGGATAGCCAGTGAGTGGGAATGTAGGATGGAGAAAAGCACCGCGGCGAGGTCAGCATGGGGAGGTCAGGAAACATGCAGTGGCAATGTAGGATAGGTTTCTGAAAAACATCAAGGGGTGGTGCGCATTGTATGGGTGTGTGTTACATTACATTCACTAGTAGGAGTGAGAAAAACATCACGAAGTGGTGTGAATCGGAGGGTCTGAATTAGGATAGGCAGTGAGTGGCAATGTAGGATGGAGAAAAGCACCGCGGGGTTGTCAGCATGGGGAGGTCAGGGAACATGAGTGGCAATGTAGGATAGTTTTCTGAAAAACATCACTGGGTGGTGCACATCGTATGGGTGTGTGTTACATTACATTCACTAGTAGGAGTGAGAAAAACATAACGGGGTGGTGTGAATCGGAGGGTCTGAATTAGGATAGGCAGTGAGTGGCAATGTAGGATGGAGAAAAGCACCGCGGGTTGTCAGCATTGGGAGGTAAGGGAACATGCAGTGGCAATGTAGGATAGGTTTCTGAAAAACATCACGAGGTGGTGCGCATTGTATGGGTGTGTGTTACATTACATTCACTAGTAGGAGTGAGAAAAACATCACGGGGTGGTGCGCATTGTATGGGTGTGTGTTACATTACATTCACTAGTAGGAGTGAGAAAAACATCACGGGGTGGTGTGAATCGGAGGGTCTGAATTAGGATGGGCTGTGAGTGGCAATGTAGGATGGAGAAAAGCACCGTGGGGTGGTCAGCATGGGGATGTCAGGGAACATGCAGTGGCAATGTAGGATAGGTTTCTAAAAACATCGCTGGGTGGTGCGCATTGTATGGGTGTGTGTTACATTACATTCACTAGTAGTAGTGAGAAAAACATCACAGGGTGGTGCGCATTGTATGGGTGTGTGTTACATTACATTCACTAGTAGGAGTGAGAAAAACATCACGGGGTGGTGTGAATCAGAGTGTCTGAATAAGGATAGGCAGTGAGTGGCAATGTAGGATGGAGAAAAGCACCGTGGGGTGGTCAGCATGGGGAGGTCAGGGAACATGCAGTGGCAATGTTGGATAGGTTTCTGAAAAACATCGCGGGGTGCTGCGCATTGTATGGGTGTGTGTTACATTACATTCACTAGTAGGAGTGAGAAAAACATCACGGGGTGGTGTGAATCAGAGGGTCTGAATTAGGATAGGCAATGAGTGGCAATGTAGGATGGAGAAAAGCACCGCGGGGTGTTCAGCATGGGGAGGTCAGGGAACATGCAGTGGCAATGTATGATAGGTTTCTGAAAAACATCGCGGGGTGGTGCGCTTTGTATGGGTGTGTGTTACATTACATTCACTAGTAGGAGTGAGAAAATCATCACGGGGTGGTGTGAATCAGAGGGTCTGAATTAGGATAGGCAGTGAGTGGCAATGTAGGATGGAGAAAAGCACCGCGGGTTGGTCAGCATGGGGAGGTCAGGGAACATGCAGTGGCAATGTAGGATAGTTTTCTGAAAAACATCACGGGGTGGTGCGCATTGTATGGGTCTGTGTTACATTACATTCACTAGTAGGAATGAGAAAAACATCACGGGGTGGTGTGAATCGGAGGGTTTGAATTAGGATAGGCAGTGAGTGGCAATGTAGGATGGAGAAAAGCACCGCGGGGTGTTGAGCGTGGGGAGGTCAGGGAACATGCAGTGGCAATGTAGGATAGGTTTCAGAAAAACAACGCGGGGTGGTGCGCATTGTATGGGTAGGTGTTACATTACATTCACTAGTAGGAGTGAGAAAAACATCACGGGGTGGTGTGAATCGGAGGGTCTGAATTAGGATGGGCTGTGAGTGGCAATGTAGGATGGAGAAAAGCACCGTGGGGTGGTCAGCATGGGGATGTCAGGGAACATGCAGTGGCAATGTAGGATAGGTTTCTAAAAACATCGCTGGGTGGTGCGCATTGTATGGGTGTGTGTTACATTACATTCACTAGTAGTAGTGAGAAAAACATCACAGGGTGGTGCGCATTGTATGGGTGTGTGTTACATTACATTCACTAGTAGGAGTGAGAAAAACATCACGGGGTGGTGTGAATCAGAGTGTCTGAATAAGGATAGGCAGTGAGTGGCAATGTAGGATGGAGAAAAGCACCGTGGGGTGGTCAGCATGGGGAGGTCAGGGAACATGCAGTGGCAATGTTGGATAGGTTTCTGAAAAACATCGCGGGGTGCTGCGCATTGTATGGGTGTGTGTTA
The DNA here is from genome assembly GCF_034190915.1 of Cavia porcellus. NCBI lineage: Eukaryota > Metazoa > Chordata > Mammalia > Rodentia > Caviidae > Cavia > Cavia porcellus. Next base: position 20,261 of record NW_026947771.1, on the reverse strand, counting down.
CATTACATTCACTAGTAGGAGTGAGAAAAACATCACGGGGTGGTGTGAATCAGAGGGTCTGAATTAGGATAGGCAATGAGTGGCAATGTAGGATGGAGAAAAGCACCGCGGGGTGGTCAGCATGGGGAGGTCAGGGAACATGCAGTGGCAATGTATGATAGGTTTCTGAAAAACATCGCGGGGTGGTGCGCTTTGTATGGGTGTGTGTTACATTACATTCACTAGTAGGAGTGAGAAAATCATCACGGGGTGGTGTGAATCAGAGGGTCTGAATTAGGATAGGCAGTGAGTGGCAATGTAGGATGGAGAAAAGCACCGCGGGTTGGTCAGCATGGGGAGGTCAGGGAACATGCAGTGGCAATGTAGGATAGTTTTCTGAAAAACATCACGGGGTGGTGCGCATTGTATGGGTCTGTGTTACATTACATTCACTAGTAGGAATGAGAAAAACATCACGGGGTGGTGTGAATCGGAGGGTTTGAATTAGGATAGGCAGTGAGTGGCAATGTAGGATGGAGAAAAGCACCGCGGGGTGTTGAGCGTGGGGAGGTCAGGGAACATGCAGTGGCAATGTAGGATAGGTTTCAGAAAAACAACGCGGGGTGGTGCGCATTGTATGGGTAGGTGTTACATTACATTCACTAGTAGGAGTGAGAAAAACATCACGGGATGGTGTGAATCGGAGGGTCTGAATTAGGTTGGGCAGTGAGTGGCAATGTAGGATGGAGAAAAGCACCGCGGGGTGGTCAGCATGGGGAGGTCAGGGAACATGCAGTGGCAATGTAGGATAGGTTTCTAAAACATCCCGGGGTGATGCGCATTGTATGGGTGTGGGTTACATTACATTCACTAGTAGTAGTGAGAAAAACATCACAGGGTGGTGCGCATTGTATGGGTGTGTGTTACATTACATTCACTAGTAGGAGTGAGAAAAACATCACTGGGTGGTGTGAATCGGAGGGTCTGAATTAGGATAATCAGTGAGTGGCAATGTAGGATGGAGAAAAGCACCGCGGGGTGTTGAGCATGGGGAGGTCAGGGAACATGCAGTGGCAATGTAGGATAGGTTTCTGAAAAACATCGCGGGGTGGTGCGCATTGTATGGGTGAGTTTTACATTACATTCACTAGCAGGTGTGAGAAAAACATCACGTGGTGGTGTGAATCGGAGGGTCTGAATTAGGATAGCCAGTGAGTGGCAATGTAGGATGGAGAAAAGCACCGCGGCGAGGTCAGCATGGGGAGGTCAGGGAACATGCAGTGGCAATGTAGGATAGGTTTCTGAAAAACATCACGGGATGGTGCGCATTGTATGGGTGTGTGTTACATTACATTCACTAGTAGGAGTGAGAAAAACATCACGGAGTGGTGTGAATCGGAGGGTCTGAATTAGGATAGGCAGTGAGTGGCAATGTAGGATGGAGAAAATCACCGCGGGGTTGTCAGCATGGGTAGGTCAGGGAACATGAGTGGCAATGTAGGATAGTTTTCTGAAAAACATCACGGGGTGGTGCGCATCGTATGGGTGTGTGTTACATTACATTCACTAGTAGGAGTGAGAAAAACATCACAGGGTGGTGTGAATCGGAAGGTCTGAATTAGGATAGGCAGTGAGTGGCAATGTAGGATGGAGAAAAGCACCGCGGGGTGGTCAGCATGGGGAGGTCAGGGAACATGCAGTGGCAATGTAGGATAGGTTTCTGAAAAACATCGCGGGGTGGTGCGCATTGTATGGGTGTGTGTTACATTACATTCACTAGTAGGAGTGAGAAAAACATCACAGGGTGTTGTAAATCGGAGGGTTTGAATTAGGATAGGCAGTGAGTGGCAATGTAGGATGGAGAAAAGCACCGCGGGGTGTTGAGCGTGGGGAGGTCAGGGAACATGCAGTGGTAATGTAGGATAGGTTTCTGAAAAACAACGCGGGGTGGTGCGCATTGTATGGGTAGGTGTTACATTACATTCACTAGTAGGAGTGAGAAAAACATCACGGGATGGTGTGAATCGGAGGGTCTAAATTAGGATAGGCAGTGAGTGGCAATGTAGGATGGAGAAAAGCACCGCGGGGTGGTCAGCATGGGGAGGTCAGGGAACATGCAGTGGCAATGTAGGATAGGTTTTTAAAAAACATCGCGGGGTGGTGCGCATTGTATGGGTGTGTGTTACATTACATTCACTAGTAGGAGTGAGAAAAACATCACGGGGTGGTGTGAATCGGAGGGTCTGAATTAGGATAGGCAGTGAGTGGCAATGTAGGATGGAGAAAAGCACCGCGGGGTGTTGGGCATGGGGAGGTCAGCGAACATGCAGTGGCAATGTAGGATAGGTTTCTGAAAAACATCGCGGGGTGGTGCGCATTGTATGGGTGGGTTTTACATTACATTCACTAGCAGGTGTGAGAAAAACATCACATGGTGGTGTGAATCGGAGGGTCTGAATTAGGATAGCCAGTGAGTGGGAATGTAGGATGGAGAAAAGCACCGCGGCGAGGTCAGCATGGGGAGGTCAGGAAACATGCAGTGGCAATGTAGGATAGGTTTCTGAAAAACATCAAGGGGTGGTGCGCATTGTATGGGTGTGTGTTACATTACATTCACTAGTAGGAGTGAGAAAAACATCACGAAGTGGTGTGAATCGGAGGGTCTGAATTAGGATAGGCAGTGAGTGGCAATGTAGTATGGAGAAAAGCACCGCGGGGTTGTCAGCATGGGGAGGTCAGGGAACATGAGTGGCAATGTAGGATAGTTTTCTGAAAAACATCACTGGGTGGTGCACATCGTATGGGTGTGTGTTACATTACATTCACTAGTAGGAGTGAGAAAAACATAACGGGGTGGTGTGAATCGGAGGGTCTGAATTAGGATAGGCAGTGAGTGGCAATGTAGGATGGAGAAAAGCACCGCGGGTTGTCAGCATTGGGAGGTAAGGGAACATGCAGTGGCAATGTAGGATAGGTTTCTGAAAAACATCACGAGGTGGTGCGCATTGTATGGGTGTGTGTTACATTACATTCACTAGTAGGAGTGAGAAAAACATCACGGGGTGGTGCGCATTGTATGGGTGTGTGTTACATTACATTCACTAGTAGGAGTGAGAAAAACATCACGGGGTGGTGTGAATCGGAGGGTCTGAATTAGGATGGGCTGTGAGTGGCAATGTAGGATGGAGAAAAGCACCGTGGGGTGGTCAGCATGGGGATGTCAGGGAACATGCAGTGGCAATGTAGGATAGGTTTCTAAAAACATCGCTGGGTGGTGCGCATTGTATGGGTGTGTGTTACATTACATTCACTAGTAGTAGTGAGAAAAACATCACAGGGTGGTGCGCATTGTATGGGTGTGTGTTACATTACATTCACTAGTAGGAGTGAGAAAAACATCACGGGGTGGTGTGAATCAGAGTGTCTGAATAAGGATAGGCAGTGAGTGGCAATGTAGGATGGAGAAAAGCACCGTGGGGTGGTCAGCATGGGGAGGTCAGGGAACATGCAGTGGCAATGTTGGATAGGTTTCTGAAAAACATCGCGGGGTGCTGCGCATTGTATGGGTGTGTGTTACATTACATTCACTAGTAGGAGTGAGAAAAACATCACGGGGTGGTGTGAATCAGAGGGTCTGAATTAGGATAGGCAATGAGTGGCAATGTAGGATGGAGAAAAGCACCGCGGGGTGTTCAGCATGGGGAGGTCAGGGAACATGCAGTGGCAATGTATGATAGGTTTCTGAAAAACATCGCGGGGTGGTGCGCTTTGTATGGGTGTGTGTTACATTACATTCACTAGTAGGAGTGAGAAAATCATCACGGGGTGGTGTGAATCAGAGGGTCTGAATTAGGATAGGCAGTGAGTGGCAATGTAGGATGGAGAAAAGCACCGCGGGTTGGTCAGCATGGGGAGGTCAGGGAACATGCAGTGGCAATGTAGGATAGTTTTCTGAAAAACATCACGGGGTGGTGCGCATTGTATGGGTCTGTGTTACATTACATTCACTAGTAGGAATGAGAAAAACATCACGGGGTGGTGTGAATCGGAGGGTTTGAATTAGGATAGGCAGTGAGTGGCAATGTAGGATGGAGAAAAGCACCGCGGGGTGTTGAGCGTGGGGAGGTCAGGGAACATGCAGTGGCAATGTAGGATAGGTTTCAGAAAAACAACGCGGGGTGGTGCGCATTGTATGGGTAGGTGTTACATTACATTCACTAGTAGGAGTGAGAAAAACATCACGGGGTGGTGTGAATCGGAGGGTCTGAATTAGGATGGGCTGTGAGTGGCAATGTAGGATGGAGAAAAGCACCGTGGGGTGGTCAGCATGGGGATGTCAGGGAACATGCAGTGGCAATGTAGGATAGGTTTCTAAAAACATCGCTGGGTGGTGCGCATTGTATGGGTGTGTGTTACATTACATTCACTAGTAGTAGTGAGAAAAACATCACAGGGTGGTGCGCATTGTATGGGTGTGTGTTACATTACATTCACTAGTAGGAGTGAGAAAAACATCACGGGGTGGTGTGAATCAGAGTGTCTGAATAAGGATAGGCAGTGAGTGGCAATGTAGGATGGAGAAAAGCACCGTGGGGTGGTCAGCATGGGGAGGTCAGGGAACATGCAGTGGCAATGTTGGATAGGTTTCTGAAAAACATCGCGGGGTGCTGCGCATTGTATGGGTGTGTGTTACATTACATTCACTAGTAGGAGTGAGAAAAACATCACGGGGTGGTGTGAATCAGAGGGTCTGAATTAGGATAGGCAATGAGTGGCAATGTAGGATGGAGAAAAGCACCGCGGGGTGGTCAGCATGGGGAGGTCAGGGAACATGCAGTGGCAATGTATGATAGGTTTCTGAAAAACATCGCGGGGTGGTGCGCTTTGTATGGGTGTGTGTTACATTACATTCACTAGTAGGAGTGAGAAAATCATCACGGGGTGGTGTGAATCAGAGGGTCTGAATTAGGATAGGCAGTGAGTGGCAATGTAGGATGGAGAAAAGCACCGCGGGTTGGTCAGCATGGGGAGGTCAGGGAACATGCAGTGGCAATGTAGGATAGTTTTCTGAAAAACATCACGGGGTGGTGCGCATTGTATGGGTCTGTGTTACATTACATTCACTAGTAGGAATGAGAAAAACATCACGGGGTGGTGTGAATCGGAGGGTTTGAATTAGGATAGGCAGTGAGTGGCAATGTAGGATGGAGAAAAGCACCGCGGGGTGTTGAGCGTGGGGAGGTCAGGGAACATGCAGTGGCAATGTAGGATAGGTTTCAGAAAAACAACGCGGGGTGGTGCGCATTGTATGGGTAGGTGTTACATTACATTCACTAGTAGGAGTGAGAAAAACATCACGGGATGGTGTGAATCGGAGGGTCTGAATTAGGTTGGGCAGTGAGTGGCAATGTAGGATGGAGAAAAGCACCGCGGGGTGGTCAGCATGGGGAGGTCAGGGAACATGCAGTGGCAATGTAGGATAGGTTTCTAAAACATCCCGGGGTGATGCGCATTGTATGGGTGTGGGTTACATTACATTCACTAGTAGTAGTGAGAAAAACATCACAGGGTGGTGCGCATTGTATGGGTGTGTGTTACATTACATTCACTAGTAGGAGTGAGAAAAACATCACAGGGTGGTGTGAATCGGAAGGTCTGAATTAGGATAGGCAGTGAGTGGCAATGTAGGATGGAGAAAAGCACCGCGGGGTGGTCAGCATGGGGAGGTCAGGGAACATGCAGTGGCAATGTAGGATAGGTTTCTGAAAAACATCGCGGGGTGGTGCGCATTGTATGGGTGTGTGTTACATTACATTCACTAGTAGGAGTGAGAAAAACATCACAGGGTGTTGTAAATCGGAGGGTTTGAATTAGGATAGGCAGTGAGTGGCAATGTAGGATGGAGAAAAGCACCGCGGGGTGTTGAGCGTGGGGAGGTCAGGGAACATGCAGTGGTAATGTAGGATAGGTTTCTGAAAAACAACGCGGGGTGGTGCGCATTGTATGGGTAGGTGTTACATTACATTCACTAGTAGGAGTGAGAAAAACATCACGGGATGGTGTGAATCGGAGGGTCTAAATTAGGATAGGCAGTGAGTGGCAATGTAGGATGGAGAAAAGCACCGCGGGGTGGTCAGCATGGGGAGGTCAGGGAACATGCAGTGGCAATGTAGGATAGGTTTTTAAAAAACATCGCGGGGTGGTGCGCATTGTATGGGTGTGTGTTACATTACATTCACTAGTAGGAGTGAGAAAAACATCACGGGGTGGTGTGAATCGGAGGGTCTGAATTAGGATAGGCAGTGAGTGGCAATGTAGGATGGAGAAAAGCACCGCGGGGTGTTGGGCATGGGGAGGTCAGCGAACATGCAGTGGCAATGTAGGATAGGTTTCTGAAAAACATCGCGGGGTGGTGCGCATTGTATGGGTGGGTTTTACATTACATTCACTAGCAGGTGTGAGAAAAACATCACATGGTGGTGTGAATCGGAGGGTCTGAATTAGGATAGCCAGTGAGTGGGAATGTAGGATGGAGAAAAGCACCGCGGCGAGGTCAGCATGGGGAGGTCAGGAAACATGCAGTGGCAATGTAGGATAGGTTTCTGAAAAACATCAAGGGGTGGTGCGCATTGTATGGGTGTGTGTTACATTACATTCACTAGTAGGAGTGAGAAAAACATCACGAAGTGGTGTGAATCGGAGGGTCTGAATTAGGATAGGCAGTGAGTGGCAATGTAGGATGGAGAAAAGCACCGCGGGGTTGTCAGCATGGGGAGGTCAGGGAACATAGTGGCAATGTAGGATAGTTTTCTGAAAAACATCACTGGGTGGTGCACATCGTATGGGTGTGTGTTACATTACATTCACTAGTAGGAGTGAGAAAAACATAACGGGGTGGTGTGAATCGGAGGGTCTGAATTAGGATAGGCAGTGAGTGGCAATGTAGGATGGAGAAAAGCACCGCGGGTTGTCAGCATTGGGAGGTAGGGGAACATGCAGTGGCAATGTAGGATAGGTTTCTGAAAAACATCACGAGGTGGTGCGCATTGTATGGGTGTGTGTTACATTACATTCACTAGTAGGAGTGAGAAAAACATCACGGGGTGGTGCGCATTGTATGGGTGTGTGTTACATTACATTCACTAGTAGGAGTGAGAAAAACATCACGGGGTGGTGTGAATCGGAGGGTCTGAATTAGGATGGGCTGTGAGTGGCAATGTAGGATGGAGAAAAGCACCGTGGGGTGGTCAGCATGGGGATGTCAGGGAACATGCAGTGGCAATGTAGGATAGGTTTCTAAAAACATCGCTGGGTGGTGCGCATTGTATGGGTGTGTGTTACATTACATTCACTAGTAGTAGTGAGAAAAACATCACAGGGTGGTGCGCATTGTATGGGTGTGTGTTACATTACATTCACTAGTAGGAGTGAGAAAAACATCACGGGGTGGTGTGAATCAGAGTGTCTGAATAAGGATAGGCAGTGAGTGGCAATGTAGGATGGAGAAAAGCACCGTGGGGTGGTCAGCATGGGGAGGTCAGGGAACATGCAGTGGCAATGTTGGATAGGTTTCTGAAAAACATCGCGGGGTGCTGCGCATTGTATGGGTGTGTGTTACATTACATTCACTAGTAGGAGTGAGAAAAACATCACGGGGTGGTGTGAATCAGAGGGTCTGAATTAGGATAGGCAATGAGTGGCAATGTAGGATGGAGAAAAGCACCGCGGGGTGTTCAGCATGGGGAGGTCAGGGAACATGCAGTGGCAATGTATGATAGGTTTCTGAAAAACATCGCGGGGTGGTGCGCTTTGTATGGGTGTGTGTTACATTACATTCACTAGTAGGAGTGAGAAAATCATCACGGGGTGGTGTGAATCAGAGGGTCTGAATTAGGATAGGCAGTGAGTGGCAATGTAGGATGGAGAAAAGCACCGCGGGTTGGTCAGCATGGGGAGGTCAGGGAACATGCAGTGGCAATGTAGGATAGTTTTCTGAAAAACATCACGGGGTGGTGCGCATTGTATGGGTCTGTGTTACATTACATTCACTAGTAGGAATGAGAAAAACATCACGGGGTGGTGTGAATCGGAGGGTTTGAATTAGGATAGGCAGTGAGTGGCAATGTAGGATGGAGAAAAGCACCGCGGGGTGTTGAGCGTGGGGAGGTCAGGGAACATGCAGTGGCAATGTAGGATAGGTTTCAGAAAAACAACGCGGGGTGGTGCGCATTGTATGGGTAGGTGTTACATTACATTCACTAGTAGGAGTGAGAAAAACATCACGGGGTGGTGTGAATCGGAGGGTCTGAATTAGGATGGGCTGTGAGTGGCAATGTAGGATGGAGAAAAGCACCGTGGGGTGGTCAGCATGGGGATGTCAGGGAACATGCAGTGGCAATGTAGGATAGGTTTCTAAAAACATCGCTGGGTGGTGCGCATTGTATGGGTGTGTGTTACATTACATTCACTAGTAGTAGTGAGAAAAACATCACAGGGTGGTGCGCATTGTATGGGTGTGTGTTACATTACATTCACTAGTAGGAGTGAGAAAAACATCACGGGGTGGTGTGAATCAGAGTGTCTGAATAAGGATAGGCAGTGAGTGGCAATGTAGGATGGAGAAAAGCACCGTGGGGTGGTCAGCATGGGGAGGTCAGGGAACATGCAGTGGCAATGTTGGATAGGTTTCTGAAAAACATCGCGGGGTGCTGCGCATTGTATGGGTGTGTGTTACATTACATTCACTAGTAGGAGTGAGAAAAACATCACGGGGTGGTGTGAATCAGAGGGTCTGAATTAGGATAGGCAATGAGTGGCAATGTAGGATGGAGAAAAGCACCGCGGGGTGGTCAGCATGGGGAGGTCAGGGAACATGCAGTGGCAATGTATGATAGGTTTCTGAAAAACATCGCGGGGTGGTGCGCTTTGTATGGGTGTGTGTTACATTACATTCACTAGTAGGAGTGAGAAAATCATCACGGGGTGGTGTGAATCAGAGGGTCTGAATTAGGATAGGCAGTGAGTGGCAATGTAGGATGGAGAAAAGCACCGCGGGTTGGTCAGCATGGGGAGGTCAGGGAACATGCAGTGGCAATGTAGGATAGTTTTCTGAAAAACATCACGGGGTGGTGCGCATTGTATGGGTCTGTGTTACATTACATTCACTAGTAGGAATGAGAAAAACATCACGGGGTGGTGTGAATCGGAGGGTTTGAATTAGGATAGGCAGTGAGTGGCAATGTAGGATGGAGAAAAGCACCGCGGGGTGTTGAGCGTGGGGAGGTCAGGGAACATGCAGTGGCAATGTAGGATAGGTTTCAGAAAAACAACGCGGGGTGGTGCGCATTGTATGGGTAGGTGTTACATTACATTCACTAGTAGGAGTGAGAAAAACATCACGGGATGGTGTGAATCGGAGGGTCTGAATTAGGTTGGGCAGTGAGTGGCAATGTAGGATGGAGAAAAGCACCGCGGGGTGGTCAGCATGGGGAGGTCAGGGAACATGCAGTGGCAATGTAGGATAGGTTTCTAAAACATCCCGGGGTGATGCGCATTGTATGGGTGTGGGTTACATTACATTCACTAGTAGTAGTGAGAAAAACATCACAGGGTGGTGCGCATTGTATGGGTGTGTGTTACATTACATTCACTAGTAGGAGTGAGAAAAACATCACTGGGTGGTGTGAATCGGAGGGTCTGAATTAGGATAATCAGTGAGTGGCAATGTAGGATGGAGAAAAGCACCGCGGGGTGTTGAGCATGGGGAGGTCAGGGAACATGCAGTGGCAATGTAGGATAGGTTTCTGAAAAACATCGCGGGGTGGTGCGCATTGTATGGGTGAGTTTTACATTACATTCACTAGCAGGTGTGAGAAAAACATCACGTGGTGGTGTGAATCGGAGGGTCTGAATTAGGATAGCCAGTGAGTGGCAATGTAGGATGGAGAAAAGCACCGCGGCGAGGTCAGCATGGGGAGGTCAGGGAACATGCAGTGGCAATGTAGGATAGGTTTCTGAAAAACATCACGGGATGGTGCGCATTGTATGGGTGTGTGTTACATTACATTCACTAGTAGGAGTGAGAAAAACATCACGGAGTGGTGTGAATCGGAGGGTCTGAATTAGGATAGGCAGTGAGTGGCAATGTAGGATGGAGAAAATCACCGCGGGGTTGTCAGCATGGGTAGGTCAGGGAACATGAGTGGCAATGTAGGATAGTTTTCTGAAAAACATCACGGGGTGGTGCGCATCGTATGGGTGTGTGTTACATTACATTCACTAGTAGGAGTGAGAAAAACATCACAGGGTGGTGTGAATCGGAAGGTCTGAATTAGGATAGGCAGTGAGTGGCAATGTAGGATGGAGAAAAGCACCGCGGGGTGGTCAGCATGGGGAGGTCAGGGAACATGCAGTGGCAATGTAGGATAGGTTTCTGAAAAACATCGCGGGGTGGTGCGCATTGTATGGGTGTGTGTTACATTACATTCACTAGTAGGAGTGAGAAAAACATCACAGGGTGTTGTAAATCGGAGGGTTTGAATTAGGATAGGCAGTGAGTGGCAATGTAGGATGGAGAAAAGCACCGCGGGGTGTTGAGCGTGGGGAGGTCAGGGAACATGCAGTGGTAATGTAGGATAGGTTTCTGAAAAACAACGCGGGGTGGTGCGCATTGTATGGGTAGGTGTTACATTACATTCACTAGTAGGAGTGAGAAAAACATCACGGGATGGTGTGAATCGGAGGGTCTAAATTAGGATAGGCAGTGAGTGGCAATGTAGGATGGAGAAAAGCACCGCGGGGTGGTCAGCATGGGGAGGTCAGGGAACATGCAGTGGCAATGTAGGATAGGTTTTTAAAAAACATCGCGGGGTGGTGCGCATTGTATGGGTGTGTGTTACATTACATTCACTAGTAGGAGTGAGAAAAACATCACGGGGTGGTGTGAATCGGAGGGTCTGAATTAGGATAGGCAGTGAGTGGCAATGTAGGATGGAGAAAAGCACCGCGGGGTGTTGGGCATGGGGAGGTCAGCGAACATGCAGTGGCAATGTAGGATAGGTTTCTGAAAAACATCGCGGGGTGGTGCGCATTGTATGGGTGGGTTTTACATTACATTCACTAGCAGGTGTGAGAAAAACATCACATGGTGGTGTGAATCGGAGGGTCTGAATTAGGATAGCCAGTGAGTGGGAATGTAGGATGGAGAAAAGCACCGCGGCGAGGTCAGCATGGGGAGGTCAGGAAACATGCAGTGGCAATGTAGGATAGGTTTCTGAAAAACATCAAGGGGTGGTGCGCATTGTATGGGTGTGTGTTACATTACATTCACTAGTAGGAGTGAGAAAAACATCACGAAGTGGTGTGAATCGGAGGGTCTGAATTAGGATAGGCAGTGAGTGGCAATGTAGGATGGAGAAAAGCACCGCGGGGTTGTCAGCATGGGGAGGTCAGGGAACATGAGTGGCAATGTAGGATAGTTTTCTGAAAAACATCACTGGGTGGTGCACATCGTATGGGTGTGTGTTACATTACATTCACTAGTAGGAGTGAGAAAAACATAACGGGGTGGTGTGAATCGGAGGGTCTGAATTAGGATAGGCAGTGAGTGGCAATGTAGGATGGAGAAAAGCACCGCGGGTTGTCAGCATTGGGAGGTAAGGGAACATGCAGAGGCAATGTAGGATAGGTTTCTGAAAAACATCACGAGGTGGTGCGCATTGTATGGGTGTGTGTTACATTACATTCACTAGTAGGAGTGAGAAAAACATCACGGGGTGGTGCGCATTGTATGGGTGTGTGTTACATTACATTCACTAGTAGGAGTGAGAAAAACATCACGGGGTGGTGTGAATCAGAGGGTCTGAATTAGGATAGGCAATGAGTGGCAATGTAGGATGGAGAAAAGCACCGCGGGGTGTTCAGCATGGGGAGGTCAGGGAACATGCAGTGGCAATGTATGATAGGTTTCTGAAAAACATCGCGGGGTGGTGCGCTTTGTATGGGTGTGTGTTACATTACATTCACTAGTAGGAGTGAGAAAATCATCACGGGGTGGTGTGAATCAGAGGGTCTGAATTAGGATAGGCAGTGAGTGGCAATGTAGGATGGAGAAAAGCACCGCGGGTTGGTCAGCATGGGGAGGTCAGGGAACATGCAGTGGCAATGTAGGATAGTTTTCTGAAAAACATCACGGGGTGGTGCGCATTGTATGGGTCTGTGTTACATTACATTCACTAGTAGGAATGAGAAAAACATCACGGGGTGGTGTGAATCGGAGGGTTTGAATTAGGATAGGCAGTGAGTGGCAATGTAGGATGGAGAAAAGCACCGCGGGGTGTTGAGCGTGGGGAGGTCAGGGAACATGCAGTGGCAATGTAGGATAGGTTTCAGAAAAACAACGCGGGGTGGTGCGCATTGTATGGGTAGGTGTTACATTACATTCACTAGTAGGAGTGAGAAAAACATCACGGGGTGGTGTGAATCGGAGGGTCTGAATTAGGATGGGCTGTGAGTGGCAATGTAGGATGGAGAAAAGCACCGTGGGGTGGTCAGCATGGGGATGTCAGGGAACATGCAGTGGCAATGTAGGATAGGTTTCTAAAAACATCGCTGGGTGGTGCGCATTGTATGGGTGTGTGTTACATTACATTCACTAGTAGTAGTGAGAAAAACATCACAGGGTGGTGCGCATTGTATGGGTGTGTGTTACATTACATTCACTAGTAGGAGTGAGAAAAACATCACGGGGTGGTGTGAATCAGAGTGTCTGAATAAGGATAGGCAGTGAGTGGCAATGTAGGATGGAGAAAAGCACCGTGGGGTGGTCAGCATGGGGAGGTCAGGGAACATGCAGTGGCAATGTTGGATAGGTTTCTGAAAAACATCGCGGGGTGCTGCGCATTGTATGGGTGTGTGTTACATTACATTCACTAGTAGGAGTGAGAAAAACATCACGGGGTGGTGTGAATCAGAGGGTCTGAATTAGGATAGGCAATGAGTGGCAATGTAGGATGGAGAAAAGCACCGCGGGGTGGTCAGCATGGGGAGGTCAGGGAACATGCAGTGGCAATGTATGATAGGTTTCTGAAAAACATCGCGGGGTGGTGTGCTTTGTATGGGTGTGTGTTACATTACATTCACTAGTAGGAGTGAGAAAATCATCACGGGGTGGTGTGAATCAGAGGGTCTGAATTAGGATAGGCAGTGAGTGGCAATGTAGGATGGAGAAAAGCACCGCGGGGTGGTCAGCATGGGGAGGTCAGGGAACATGCAGTGGCAATGTATGATAGGTTTCTGAAAAACATCGCGGGGTGGTGTGCTTTGTATGGGTGTGTGTTACATTACATTCACTAGTAGGAGTGAGAAAATCATCACGGGGTGGTGTGAATCAGAGGGTCTGAATTAGGATAGGCAGTGAGTGGCAATGTAGGATGGAGAAAAGCACCGCGGGGTGGTCAGCATGGGGAGGTCAGGGAACATGCAGTGGCAATGTAGGATAGGTTTCTGAAAAACATCACGGGGTGGTGCGCATTGTATGGGTGTGTGTTACATTACATTCACTAGTAGGAGTGAGAAAAACATCACGGGGTGGTGTGAATCGGAGGGTCTGAATTAGGATAGGCAGTGAGTGGCAATGTAGGATGGAGAAAAGCACCGCGGGTTGTCAGCATTGGGAGGTAAGGGAACATGCAGTGGCAATGTAGGATAGGTTTCTGAAAAACATCACGAGGTGGTGCGCATTGTATGGGTGTGTGTTACATTACATTCACTAGTAGGAGTGAGAAAAACATCACGTGGTGGTGCGCATTGTATGGGTGTGTGTTACATTACATTCACTAGCAGGAGTGAGAAAAACATCACGGGGTGGTGTGAATCGGAGGGTCTGAATTAGGTTGGGCAGTGAGTGGCAATGTAGGATGGAGAAAAGCACCGCGGGGTGGTCAGCATGGGGAGGTCAGGGAACATGCAGTGGCAATGTAGGGTAGGTTTCTAAAAACATCCCGGGGTGACGCGCTTTGTATGGGTGTGTGTTACATTACATTCACTAGTAGTAGTGAGAAAAACATCACAGGGTGGTGCGCATTGTATGGGTGTGTGTTCCATTACATTCACTAGTAGGAGTGGGAAAAACATCACGGGGTGGTGTAAATCGGAGTGTCTGAATTAGGATAGGCAGTGAGTGGCAATGTAGGATGGAGAAAAGCACCGCGGGTTGTTGAGCATCGGGAGGTCAGGGAACATGCAGTGGCAATGTAGGATAGGTTTCTGAAAAACATCGCGGGGTGGTGCGCATTGTATGGGTGGGTTTTACATTACATTCACTAGCAGGTGTGAGAAAAACATCACGTGGTGGTGTGAATCGGAGGGTCTGAATTAGGATAGCCAGTGAGTGGCAATGTAGGATGGAGAAAAGCACCGCGGCGAGGTCAGCATGGGGAGGTCAGGGAACATGCAGTGGCAATGTAGGATAGGTTTCTGAGAAACATCACGGGATGGTGCGCATTGTATGGGTGTGTGTTACATTACATTCACTAGTAGGAGTGAGAAAAACATCACGGAGTGGTGTGAATCGGAGGGTCTGAATTAGGATAGGCTGTGAGTGGCAATGTAGGATGGAGAAAATCACCGCGGGGTTGTCAGCATGGGTAGGTCATGGAACATGAGTGGCAATGTAGGATAGTTTTCTGAAAAACATCACCGTGTGGTGCGCATCGTATGGGTGTGTGTTACATTACATTCACTAGTAGGAGTGAGAAAAACATCACAGGGTGGTGTGAATCGGAAGGTCTGAATTAGGATAGGCAGTGAGTGGCAATGTAGGATGGAGAAAAGCACCGCGGGGTGGTCAGCATGGGGAGGTCAGGGAACATGCAGTGGCAATGTAGGATAGTTTTCTGAAAAACATCGCGGGGTGGTGCGCATTGTATGGGTGTGTGTTACATTACATTCACTAGTAGGAGTGAGAAAAACATCACAGGGTGGTGTGAATCGGAGTGTTTGAATTAGGATAGGCAGTGAGTGGCAATGTAGGATGGAGAAAAGCACCGCGGGGTGTTGAGCGTGGGGAGGTCACGGAACATGCAGTGGCAATGTAGGATAGGTTTCTGAAAAACAACGCGGGGTGGTGCGCATTGTATGGGTAGGTGTTACATTACATTCACTAGTAGGAGTGAGAAAAACATCACGGGATGGTGTGAATCGGAGGGTCTGAATTAGGATAGGCAGTGAGTGGCAATGTAGGATGGAGAAAAGCACCGCGGGGTGGTCAGCATGGGGAGGTCAGGGAACATGCAGTGGCAATGTAGGATAGGTTTTTAAAAAACATCGCGGGGTGGTGCGCATTGTATGGGTGTGTGTTACATTACATTCACTAGTAGGAGTGAGAAAAACATCACGGGGTGGTGTTAATCGCAGGGTCTGAATTAGGATAGGCAGTGAGTGGCAATGTAGGATGGAGAAAAGCACCGCGGGGTGTTGAGCATGGGGAGGTCAGCGAACATGCAGTGGCAATGTAGGATAGGTTTCTGAAAAACATCGCGGGGTGGTGCGCATTGTATGGGTGGGTTTTACATTACATTCACTAGCAGGTGTGAGAAAAACATCACATGGTGGTGTGAATCGGAGGGTCTGAATTAGGAGAACCAGTGAGTGGGAATGTAGGATGGAGAAAAGCACCGTGGCGAGGTCAGCATGGGGAGGTCCGAAAACATGCAGTGGCAATGTAGGATAGGTTTCTGAAAAACATCACGGGGTGGTGCGCATTGTATGGGTGTGTGTTACATTACATTCACTAGTAGGAGTGAGAAAAACATCACGGAGTGGTGTGAATCGGAGGGTCTGAATTAGGATAGGCAGTGAGTGGCAATGTAGGATGGAGAAAAGCACTGCGGGGTTGTCAGCATGGGGAGGTCAGGGAACATGAGTGGCAATGTAGGATAGTTTTCTGAAAAACATCACTGGGTGGTGCGCATCGTATGGGTGTGTGTTACATTACATTCACTAGTAGGAGTGAGAAAAACATCACGGGGTGGTGTGAATCGGAGGGTCTGAATTAGGATAGGCAGTGAGTGGCAATGTAGGATGGAGAAAAGCACCGCGGGTTGTCAGCATTGGGAGGTAAGGGAACATGCAGTGGCAATGTAGGATAGGTTTCTGAAAAACATCACGAGGTGGTGCGCATTGTATGGGTGTGTGTTACATTACATTCACTAGTAGGAGTGAGAAAAACATCACGGGGTGGCGCGCATTGTATGGGTGTGTGTTACATTACATTCACTAGCAGGAGTGAGAAAAACATCACGGGGTGGTGTGAATCGGAGGGTCTGAATTAGGTTGGGCAGTGAGTGGCAATGTAGGATGGAGAAAAGCACCGCGGGGTGGTCAGCATGGGGAGGTCAGGGAACATGCAGTGGCAATGTAGGGTAGGTTTCTAAAAACATCCCGGGGTGATGCGCTTTGTATGGGTGTGTGTTACATTACATTCACTAGTAGTAGTGAGAAAAACATCACAGGGTGGTGCGCATTGTATGGGTGTGTGTTACATTACATTCACTAGTAGGAGTGGGAAAAACATCACGGGGTGGTGTGAATCGGAGTGTCTGAATTAGGATAGGCAGTGAGTGGCAATGTAGGATGGAGAAAAGCACCGCGGGTTGTTGAGCATGGGGAGGTCAGGGAACATGCAGTGGCAATGTAGGATAGGTTTCTGAAAAACATCGCGGGGTGGTGCGCATTGTATGGGTGGGTTTTACATTACATTCACTAGCAGGTGTGAGAAAAACATCACGTGGTGGTGTGAATCGGAGGGTCTGAATTAGGATAGCCAGTGAGTGGCAATGTAGGATGGAGAAAAGCACCGCGGCGAGGTCAGCATGGGGAGGTCAGGGAACATGCAGTGGCAATGTAGGATAGGTTTCTGAAAAACATCACGGGATGGTGCGCATTGTATGGGTGTGTGTTACATTACATTCACTAGTAGGAGTGAGAAAAACATCACGGAGTGGTGTGAATCGGAGGGTCTGAATTAGGATAGGCAGTGAGTGGCAATGTAGGATGGAGAAAATCACCGCGGGGTTGTCAGCATGGGTAGGTCATGGAACATGAGTGGCAATGTAGGATAGTTTTCTGAAAAACATCACCGTGTGGTGCGCATCGTATGGGTGTGTGTTACATTACATTCACTAGTAGGAGTGAGAAAAACATCACAGGGTGGTGTGAATCGGAAGGTCTGAATTAGGATAGGCAGTGAGTGGCAATGTAGGATGGAGAAAAGCACCGCGGGGTGGTCAGCATGGGGAGGTCAGGGAACATGCAGTGGCAATGTAGGATAGTTTTCTGAAAAACATCGCGGGGTGGTGCGCATTGTATGGGTGTGTGTTACATTACATTCACTAGTAGGAGTGAGAAAAACATCACAGGGTGGTGTGAATCGGAGTGTTTGAATTAGGATAGGCAGTGAGTGGCAATGTAGGATGGAGAAAAGCACCGCGGGGTGTTGAGCGTGGGGAGGTCACGGAACATGCAGTGGCAATGTAGGATAGGTTTCTGAAAAACAACGCGGGGTGGTGCGCATTGTATGGGTAGGTGTTACATTACATTCACTAGTAGGAGTGAGAAAAACATCACGGGATGGTGTGAATCGGAGTGTTTGAATTAGGATAGGCAGTGAGTGGGAATGTAGGATGGAGAAAAGCACCGCGGCGAGGTCAGCATGGGGAGGTCAGGAAACATGCAGTGGCAATGTAGGATAGGTTTCTGAAAAACATCACGGGGTGGTGCGCATTGTATGGGTGTGTGTTACATTACATTCACTAGTAGGAGTGAGAAAAACATCACGGAGTGGTGTGAATCGGAGGGTCTGAATTAGGATAGGCAGTGAGTGGCAATGTAGGATGGAGAAAAGCACCGCGGGGTTGTCAGCATGGGGAGGTCAGGGAACATGAGTGGCAATGTAGGATAGTTTTCTGAAAAACATCACTGGGTGGTGCGCATCGTATGGGTGTGTGTTACATTACATTCACCAGTAGGAGTGAGAAAAACATCACGGGGTGGTGTGAATCGGAGGGTCTGAATTAGGATAGGCAGTGAGTGGCAATGTAGGATGGAGAAAAGCACCGCGGGTTGTCAGAATTGGGAGGTAAGGGAACATGCAGTGGAAATATAGGATACGTTTCTGAAAAACATCACGAGGTGGTGCGCATTGTATGGGTGTGTGTTACATTACATTCACTAGTAGGAGTGAGAAAAACATCAAGGGGTGGTGCGCATTGTATGGGTGTGTGTCACATTACATTCACTAGTAGGAGTGAGAAAAACATCACGGGGTGGTGTGAATCGGAGGGTCTGAATTAGGATGGGCAGTGAGTGGCAATGTAGGATGGAGAAAAGCACCGCGGGGTGGTCAGCATGGGGAGGTCAGGGAACATGCAGTGGCAATGTAGGATAGGTTTCTAAAAACATCCCGGGGTGATGCGCATTGTATGGGTGTGTGTTACATTACATTCGCTAATAGTAGTGAGAAAAACATCACAGGGTGGTGCGCATTGTATGGGTGTGTGTTACATTACATTCACTAGTAGGAGTGAGAAAAACATCACTGGGTGGTGTGAATCGGAGGGTCTGAATTAGGATAGGCAGTGAGTGGCAATGTAGGATGGAGAAAAGCACCGCGGGGTGGTCAGCATGGGGAGGTCAGGGAACATGCAGTGGCAATGTTGGATAGGTTTCTGAAACACATCGCGGGGTGGTGCGCATTGTATGGGTGTGTGTTACATTACATTCACTAGTAGGAGTGAGAAAAACATCACGAGGTGGTGTGAATCGGAGGGTCTGAATTAGGATAGGCAGTGAGTGGCAATGTAGGATGGAAAAAGCACCGCGGGGTGGTCAGCATGGGGAGGTCAGGGAACATGCAGTGGCAATGTAGGATAGGTTTCTGAAAAACATCGCGGGGTGGTGCGCATTGTATGGGTGTGTGTTACATTACATTCACTAGTAGGAGTGAGAAAAATATCACGGGGTTGTGTGAATCGGAGGGTCTGAATTAGGATAGGCAGTGAGTGGCAATGTAGGATGGAGAAAAGCACCGCGGGGTGGTGAGCATGGGGAGGTCAGGGAACATGCAGTGGCAATGTAGGATAGGTTTCCGAAAAACATCGCGGGGTGGTGTGCATTGTATGGGTCTGTGTTACATTACATTCAGTAGTAGGAGTGCGAAAAACATCACGGGGTGGTGTGAATCGGAGTGTCTGAATTAGGATAGGTAGTGAGTGCCAATGTAGGATGGAGAAAAGCACCGCGGGGTGATCAGCATTGGGAAGTCAGGGAACATGCAGTGGCAATGTAGGATAGGTTTCTGAAAAACATCGCGGGGTGGTGCGCATTGTATGGGTGTGTGTTACATTACATTCACTAGTAGGAGTGAGAAAAACATCACGGGGTGGTGCGCATTGTATGGGTGTGTGATACATTATATTCACTAGTGGTAGTGAGAAAAACATCACAGGGTGGTGCGCATTGTATGGGTGTGTGTTACATTACATTCACTAGTAGGAGTGAGAAAAACATCACGGGATGGTGTGAATCGGAGGGTCTGAATAAGGATAGGCAGTGAGTGGCAATGTAGGATGGAGAAAAGCACCGCGGGCTGGTCAGCATGGGGAGGTCATGGAACATGCAGTGGCAATGTTGGATAGGTTTCTGAAAAATATCGCGGGCTGGTGCGCATTGTATGGGTGTGTGTTACATTACATTCACTAGTAGGAGTGAGAAAAACATCACGGCGTGGTGTGAATCGGAGGGTCTGAATTAGGATAGGCACTGAGTGGCAATGTAGGATGGAGAAAAGCACCGCGGGGTGGTCAGCATGGGGAGGTCAGGGAACATGCAGTGGCAATGTAGGATAGGTTTCTGAAAAACATCGCGGGGTGGTGCGCATTGTATGGGCGTGTGTTACATTACATTCACTAGTAGGAGTGAGAAAAACATTACGGGGTGGTGTGAATCGGAGGGTCTGAATTAGGAAAGGCAGGGAGTGGCAATGTAGGATGGAGAAAAGCACCGCGGGGTGGTCAGCATGGGGAGGTCAGGGAACATGCAGTGGCAATGTAGGATAGGTTTCTGAAAAACAACGCGGGGTGGTGCGCATTGTATGGGTGTGTGTTACATTACATTCACTAGTTGGAGTGAGAAAAACATCCCGGGGTGGTGCGCATTGTATGGGTGTGTGTTACATTACATTCACTAGTAGGAGTGAGAAAAACATCACGGGTTGGTGTGAATCG